>NC_069506.1:42811013-43011013 GCF_027579735.1 Bombina bombina
TATATATATATATATATATAGGTATTTATACAGTACATACAGATATATATATATATATATATATATAGGTATTTATACAGTACATACAGATATATATATAGGTATTTATACAGTACATACAGATATATATATAGGAATATCTATTCAAACATACTTAGTACATATTCTGCTATGTGCAGAACATTGGAATGTGAAATATTTAAAGTAAATACACAGTATAATTCTTTATTAAATATGAATATTGCATAAATATGCTTTTACTTGTTTTCATTTACTTGACAACAAAGGGCTCCAATGCACTTATATATATGTCAATATGTGTGCACATATATATTTATGTGTTTATATATATACATATATACATGCATATACATCTTTAGACATGTCTCTATGTTAAAACCCTTTGGTTACCTTTTATTTTCTAACGCCTGAGATCTCATATCTTTGAGCCTTTGAGGACAAATTATCAAAGGTCTTGTGGACCTGATCGGACAGTGCGGATCAGGTCCGCAAGACCTCGTTGAATGCGGAGAGCAATACGCTCTCCGTATTCAGCATTGCGCCAGCATCTCACAAGAGCTGCTGGTGCAACGCCGCCCCCTGCAGACTCAGGGCCAATCGGCCACCAGCAGGGGGGTGTCAATCAACCTGATCGTCCTCGATCGGGTTGAATTCTGGCGATTCCTTATTGCTCACGCGCAAAAGTTAACATTCCACTTGTAATCTGGCGCTAAGTGAGGAGGCTAAAAAAACGATGAGATACCTTTGTTGTTAGATAACTATAATACTGTAATCTATGCCTTAGCTTTAATGGACATAGTTGCTACTACTACAAATATCTATAATTAGAATGTAATTAAGTATTTTGTTTTCACCCAGTTGTGATTTTATAATTATGGATTAATATTTAAAAAAATATGCTCTTTCTTTTTTTCTAGACAGACTACTTACACATATCATGAATTTTTTTTTTTTAGAGTATTGTTCCAATGTTCTTCAAATTATCTTATGGATTAAAGTAGTTCTGTAACCCATATTTAAATTTGGTATCATGTCAAAGAAAAACTGTTTTCAAATGAATTTCCAATGATATTGTATAATATTAATTCTTCAGATAGTTATTATTGAGACCCTTCTATAGCTCTAGTAAAACAAATTCAGCATTTTTCAAACAAGATTTTTTTCAAATATATTTAAAATAATTTTCAAAACATTTAGGGCTAAATTATAAGTGGAATGCTATTTAGAACTACCACTCTAGCGTAAACTTCACTAGACGAAGGCTTTTCGCACGCGTCGAGTAGCGCACGTATTATAAGTTGAAAGTAAAAAGATTGTACAGAAACTAAAACAATCACGCTCTAACCAAATATTGCAACCTGGTTAACATATTCTCCTCATAGAAATTGATGGAAATCGATGGAAAAAAACACCTATCGCTCACGTGCTAACCCGACAGGAGTTATAAATAGTTCACATTCCAATGTTCTTTACTTACAAGAATGCTATTTTTATTGTAAATATTTTTTTTATATATCTATATATACCTATACCTATATATCCATACCTATAGATATATAAGTATAGATATCTATTTTACATTAACATTATCATATATATATATATATATATATATATATATATATATATATATATATATATATATATATGTATAAATACAGTGTATATATATATATTTATTTAATAATATAAATTACATTTTTTCTAAGTAAAGAGAAATGTAAAAATATGCATAACGCTGTACAAGTTTTGCAATTTAGGTCTAACATGGTCGGGTTAGCGCACATGAAAACTTAAGATGCATTCTTGAAATATTAAATATAAAATATTAAAAAAATATTAAATATTTTTTTAAAATTTTGTGTGATTATATACACATATTTATTAGCATTCAAATAATTAATTGCAATAATGAATTAATTGTTTAGATTTTAATATATTGTTATTAAATTTGTATGCTCTATTTGAATCAGTAAAATTATTTAATGATTTAAATAGAGCATACAAATTGCAATAAACTTTTACTATCAAATATGCTTCATTTTCTTGGTACTCTTTTTTTTGAATGAGCAGCTATACACTACTGGAATCTAGCTGAGCATATCTGGCGAGGCAATAACAATAGGGATATATGTTCAGCCACCAATTACTGGCTTGCTTTCTACCACAGCAAATTAAATAATAGAAGCAAATTGTAAGTTGTTTAAAATTGCAAGCTCTATCTGAATTTCAAAAGTTTAATTTTAACTTTACTATTCTTTTTTAGGATATTGAACAAATAACATTTTGAAATTATTTAAAGTTTAAAAACAAAATATTAAAATCTAAACAATTAATTAATTATTATATTACTGTAATTAATTGTTTAGATATTATTAAATTTATATGTAAATAATCACACAAAGTCATATGAAGAATAAACATCATCAAGTCATCAATAACAAAGTATAAATGTTGTTAATATTGTTTTTTCCCATAATCTTTTTATTTTTTATTTTTAGTAGTTCTCCAAAAAAGAAAAGAAAAACAAAAATAAACAGCAAAAATGACTGTTATGTATAGACCTCTTTTGGTTTACACAAAACAGAAGATAAATCCACTATTTATTATATGGACATATTGGACTTCACTACAGTCCCATGGTCATGAATGCCTTCTATTACATGCCCGCATCAGACATAAGAACAGAACCATGGTCCTGAAGTTCCTGTCAACTATATGATTACAACAGACCTCAAATTAGAACCAATCAACAAAGTAAAGTGTCCATTTTTGTTAACACATATCTTACCAGACAGCCAGTGAAAATTCCAAAATACATGAAAATATTTTTTTTAGGATGCGAGAAATTATCTAGCTATAAAAATTATTTGAAAATAGCATATTCTTAAAAAAAACAACATTTTTTAGAATATTTTATAGCAAACTATAAAATAACAATGTAATGCTATTAGTATAAGACATTGAGCTATAAAATAATTTTAAGCAATTTGTTTGTAAATAATGGATTAACATACATTATTTAAATATATTAATATGAGATAGTCTCTATAAACAAATGGTACAGTAAGCATATTTAATTGCAATAGGCTACCTCTTCTTGTATGAAAACCTGTAAGCAAGGAAAAATAGTCATAAAAATAAACATATTTAATAAAAAAAAATCTATGGTACTAGGAGTTGGTCCAGGTAATTCCAGGAAAATCATAACTAAATTGTGAGACAAATAATCCTATAAATGTTTTGACTATACTTGTCATGAAACCAAAAGAAACTTGTACCAAGAGTTTTCATTCTGTCCTGCTTCTTGTAATTCCTGGTGAAAAACAAATTCTAGCAGCATTTTAATCTTCTTCTTGGAAAACCGATAGTCTTTCTGAATTGTGCCAACTGGATGATCTCCATTTAAAAGGATTTATGGTAGAGTTCAGCTGCAAGGTATCAGTTATGCTCAGAAAAAAACAAACTTTACAAGTAATCATATTAATATTAGCAGTCATATCTTTTACTTTTTTCCATGTTGATATTTCTTTCATATTATGGCTATTCAAAGTATACTGTAGGAATACAAAATATCAAACTAAAATAAATATTATAGAGGTAAATGAGCACACAAGGGTGCAATGTGTTTACAGGTTTATCTTCCGTTAATTAAATGAATTTTTAGCAAAAAACTATTTACCTGCTATGTCTGGAGAGCAGATTAAACTTAAAGTAGTAGTTAGTGCTGTTGATATAAGCAATCAGCAGCACAAAATATTTGTAATTAATTAACTAACGGCTAGATTATGAGTTTTGCGGTATGATTAAAAAAGCAGCGTTAAGGCTCATAAAGCTGCTTTTTTACTACCGCTACTATTATGAGTCTTGTAGGTACAGCTGTCCCGCACACTTTTTTGGCCGTACCGCAAATTAACTTACACAATTTTCATAAAGTCTTTTTTCAATGGGACTTCCATTGCGCCGGTATTACAAGCTTTTTCTGGGAGGCCAAAAAGTGAGCGGTACAGCCTATCCCGCAAGATTCGTAATGCATTCTAAAGTCAGTAGATATGAGTTTCACGCTACAAAGCAGTAGCATAAAACTCATAACTAAAGTGCTAAAAAGTACACTAACACCCATAAACTACCTATTAACCTCTAAACCGAGGCCCTCCCACATGGCAAACACTAAAATAAAATTATTAACCCCTAATCTGCCGCTCCCGACATCGCTGGGGGAATTTATTTAATTGTAGTGTAGTGTTAGGTGTTAGTGTAAGTCAGGTTAGGTTTTATTTTACAGGTAAATTTGTATTTATTTTAGCTAGGTAGTTAGTAAATAGTTAATAACTATTTAGTAACTATTCTACCTAGTTAAAATTAATACAAACTTGCCTGTAAAATAAAAATAAACCCTAAGGTAGCTACAATGTAACTATTAGTTATTAGTTATTTAGTTTTAAATATGAATTATTTAGTTATTAATAGTAAGTTTGATTTAGATTTATTTTAATTATATTTAAGTTAGGGGGTGTTAGGGTTAAGGTTAGACTTAGATTTAGAGGTTAATAAATTTAATATAGTGGCGGTGACGTTGGGGGCGGCAGATTGAGGGTTAATAAATGTAGGTAGGTGGTGACGATGTTAGGGACAGCAGATTAGGGGTTAATAATATTTAACTAATGTTTGCGAGGCGGGAGTACGGCGGTTTAGGGGTTAATATGTTTATTCTAGTAGCGGCGATGTCCGGAGCGGCAGATTAGGGGTTAATAAATTTATTTTAGTGTTTGCGATGCGGGAGGGCCTCGGTTTACTGGTTAATAGGTAGTTTATGGGTGTTAGTGTACTTTTTAGAACTTTAGTTATGAGTTTTATGCTACGGCGTTGTAGTGTAAAACCCATAACTACTGACTTTAAAATGCGGTACGAATCTTGACAGGATAGGCTGTACTGCTCACTTTTTGGCCTCCCAGGACAAGCTCGTAATACCGGCGCTATGGAAGTCACATAGAAAAAAGACTGTACACAATTTGCGTAAGTGGATTTGCGGTAAGGCCATAAAAATGTGCGGTGCCCCTAAATCTGCAAGATTCGTAATAGCAGCAGTAGTAAAAAAGCAGCGTTATGAGGTTTAATGCTGCTTTTTTACTCATAACGCAAGACTCGTAATCTTGTCGAAAAATATTTGTGACTATAAAGGGCAAACCAGAATTGATTAACTCACCTGATTCAATAATAAAACTTTGAATATAAATGTAAAGAGCATAAATCATATTAATAAAACTGTTTCATATAGGTTTGTTTCATACTTATCAACATTGTGGGATCCTTCACTGGGGTCCAGTGTAAAAAGACCCTCTTAGGTTACCCCTGGTCCCTCTCTTGCCATTATCCTGACTTGTCTATCTGGTCAGCTTAGCCTCCCATCTCCTCTGGATAGGGTGTGGTCATCATACATGCTCAGTGTGGCCCCTTGTGCCGTCTGCTTGTGTCCCCTTGTCCCCCTTTTGTGGGTGAGTGTGTATTTTATGGAAAACGCTTAACTCCACCCCAACTGATAAGGTTAGGTTCACATAAATGATTGGCTAACACTAATTACAGATTAATTAACATTTTTGTTAATAAGCTAAGATTTAGCAGTTAGAATATTTTTCCCTCAAAAGATGGCACTCGTCACTAAGCTATAACAGACACATATGTATTTTGTAAATATATTCTGAAAAACAAAACAGTATTTCTATTTGACCGTTAACCAAGGTTGAACCTCACTAATGTTTATAGAAAAAGAGACTTACTGGAATCATGTATGACAAACATGGGGATATTTGTGGATATTTATACCAGTAATATAATGATAGAAATCATGCAGTTATGTCGGGGGCCTTAAATATCATAGTAACTAAACATGAATTATTTTGATAAAGTACAAAAACTTCACAGTAAGCAATTATATACTGACAAGCAACACTAGCTAATAGCTACATATTAATACTGATAATGATGAATAATATATATGTGTATGTGTACCTGGATCTTTAAGTAAATACACACGGTCAATTTTACCCCTATATTATATAGCACAGACATATGTGATTAATATGCAATATCAAAATGGGGAATTTTCCCAGACAATTGTCCTGACAAAATATAATATAAATGTCTCTGTTGGTTCTACCAACTATTTTTTAGCAATATATTTAAAAAGGCATCTAACAAACATATACATAAGATTGGAACTTATTTAGTGGTGATGAGTTACAGACTGTTTTGATGAGAACAACAAATATTGCAGTATTTACTAGACTGTGATTAGTTTAATATCATCCTATGGTCCAATTTAAAAAGCTGTGAAAGCAGATTCAGGGCCCCATTGTTTCAGACTCACGCAAAAAAAATTGTAATGCTAGATAATTAGCAGTGGCCTTTAGAGCATTGCTACTTAACCTCTACGCCATGTAAAATGTGGTAGAGTGAACTCATCCCAATTAGATCCGATCAGAATGATTGACAGCCCCTGCTCACGCCGGTCATTAATAAATGGGGCCCAATTTATTTGTTATATGACTTAGGTTGATGTTTTTCAAAAATATATAGTGACCATAAGAATTGTTTTTGTTTGTATGCAGCCTTAGAGAAAGATAAGGTAATTGCTTTGTTTCGATAACACTAGGATCTCAGCCCATATATACATTGGTAATTATGCTTCACCATAGGCTTTGCCCAATTCTAACTTATGCTTCACCCTAAAAAACATCTCAAAACATGCATTTATTCCACATGACTGCCAGTAATGTACAGAGAGAAATTATTTTTTTTTATTATTTTTATTTTTATTATTTTCCAAAAAAACTGAAAACAAACAAAGGAAAAACAAAATATATCCAAGTTACAACATCTCCACAGGTGGGCATACCCACACCGAATGGAGCTTGATGCCCCGTGTTTCTGGCGAGCCTGCAGGCTCGCCAGAAACAGCAGTTATGAAGCAGCGGTCACATAGACCGCTGCTCCATAACCTGTCCCCCTGCTCTGAGCAGGCGGACAGACATCACCGGAAATCAACCCGTTCATACTCGATCCCCCTGCTGGCGTCCTATTCGCCGTGAGTCTGCAGGGGGCAGCGTTGCATCAGCAGCTCTTGTGAAAAAAAAAGGGGGAAATGATAAACATAGCATATAATGTCCCAAGTTGTGTAAACAATCTACACCAGGTTCAAGATGTATATAATTTTCAATTACCTGTAGAGTATCTGCATCTACATCACAATCCACCCTCCCGCCGCCAACTTTGTTTTCCTAAACACTGGTTATCTCACACCAATTCCATCTTATAAAGCACAATAATATTGCTCCCACAAAAACATCATATCTTGGTAGAGGCTCATTTGCCCAACTTTAACATAGTGAAGTCTCTCCAAGACTAGGGTGTTCTGAACTAGGGCAATCCAATTGGAGAGGGAAGGTACCCGATGTTGTTTCCAATAAGAGGGGATCAAATGTTTAGCGGTGTTTATTAGGATCTGGTATAAAATATTTTCTAATTTTACATGGGATATCCGATATTGCATTAAACAATATCCTCTCAGGAGATAGGTCCAATTGTGCGCCTATGACTTTACACGCTTGTTCATGTATTTGAGTCCAAAAGGCACAAAAAGCCTCACAGCTCCACTAGATATGGTACATAGTGCCCCTCTGCCCGCATTCCCTCCAACATCTGTCACTAGCACTTACAAACATGTGTTTTAATTAGCTAGGGGTTGGATAACAACTAGTGATAAGTTTTGTATTAGTTTCTAATACCGTGGCAGAGTGTACAGATTTGTCTGTCGCCTTGAACCATCCGACCATTGTTTATGGTTCCATTCAAGTCTTTTTCCCATTAAAGTGTATAATTAGGTTTGTTCGGGTATTGGTATTGCAGAAGGTCCCTGTACATTAAGGATATTACTTTTTTAGAGGGGGGATTGTGCTAGGCAGCATGTTTCAAATACTGTGGGGTGTCTTAGCATATCATTTTTTGATTTGTGTGTAAGAAGAAAATGCCTAACCTGATGATAAAATAACCATGATTTGAATTGGTATATGCCCCTTTCTATCAACACAGACCTCTGAGCCATATGTCCATCCTCTAATAATGAGTGTATTGGCATATGTTTCAGTATTGATATCACTTCACCAGTGGCAGACTTCTCTCCACTGTTCCCCGCTGGGAACTCCTTATTAGGGTTAAGTATTGTTAATGGTGATTAAGGTGTAGAAATGATGTGTCGTTTATTACGAATCATTTTAAAATCTAACCATGTTTCCCTAATGATTGGGTACTTGGAGATTGTTTCCAGAATAGGACTTTGTGGAGCCCAGCATATACCTCCTATCTGGGGAATATAGGAGTTGTTATCCCTCTGGGTGAATTGTGTGAAACTAGGTCCCACTGTCTTGTAATGTCTCGGAGCCCGGCTGTTAGCTCCACCCCTCCTGAGCAGCAGTCTTTAGACAGTCATAACTGCTGTTTCCAGCGACACTGAAGGCACGCGCGGAAACAGGGGCATCAAGATCCATTCAGAGCTTGATAATTCAGCCCCTTTGAGGGAAGTAACTTTTAATATGTAACTGTATAGCTCATCTGCCCCCCCACCCCGAAATCCAGTTCCCGGCTTTTGTACAGGAACAGAAAGGGTTTGCAAATGAGCTACAAAATGCCCACTTTTTTGGGTTTAAGTATCCATTTTGAACACAGATTCCCTCATGCTAGTGCAATCAATGCTGCTCTGGGCAGATTTTAAGCAAGGTGGGGTAAAGTGTAGCTGATTTACATATCCTTTTACAGATTCCTCTGCTCCACTAAAAAATGGCTATTTCAGGTTTTCTTGTTTTTTGTTTTTTTTTGTTTATTTTATAGTCTAATATTACTAATGCTTTTCCCTGAAAAAGTCTGGCCTGATCAGATATTTTAGCTTATTTTTTTTCCGCTTTCTTTTTTTGGCATATCCAATCAAGAGAAGTATATAAATAGCATTATGAGCATTTAAAAAGTGCATTGGCAAATCACTGCCACTAACCTCCTTCAGCCTTTAAGAATTTATGTTATGCTCATGTAATTTTTTAATATTTGTAGCCATTCTAACCTATTTGAAAGATCAGTGATAAACCATTTCTCAAAATAAATAAATACATAAATAAATAAAATAAATACTTTTGATGTGTATTTTTTTCAGTATCTCCGAGCTCCCAACTCTCCTGCATATTGTGGCATTGTCACGGTTTAGGAGCTCTGCCCTGTTATATCTCATTTTTCCCCTAAACACTCTCAACCCAACCCATGTGAGCATAACTCCACCTATGTGATGCTATGTTCCTTGTTCAGAGGAGGACTTGTATTTCGGGGTTAGACAATATATATATACATACATACAGAAAAAAGTGCACTCACAGGAACAAACAACTGGCTCAATACTATTGTTAGCCTGTTCTATGGCGATTTACCACCTGGGTGCAGCTTTTTAGCCCAGTAATGCCTTTCACAGAGTAGAACTTTCCTGTAGTATATCTCTCTGATCCCGCCTATTACGGTCAGTCCAGCGCCGAAATACCAGGCAATTCTTCTCTGAACAAGGAACACAGCAACCCCAGATGATCGTTTCGGCCTTCATTCGGCCCCGTCAGTGAGGTGTAGCCATATTCTTCTAAGCACACTGAGCAAGGAGTAAACGTCTGGTTGCCCCTTTTTCCCATAGGGTGACTAAATACATACAGAAAGAAGCGCACTCACAGGAACGAACAACTGGCTCAATACCATTGTTAGCCTGTTCTATGGCGATTTACCACCTGGGTGCAGCTTTTTAGCCCAGTAATGCTTTTCACAGAGTAGAACTTTCCTGTAGTATATCAGTCTGATCCTGCCTATTACGGTCAGTCCAGCACAGAAATACCAGGCAATTCTTCTATTATATATAGTTATAGATATATAGAGATATATATATAGAAATATCTATCTGTAAATACATTTATACACATATAAATACATAAATACATATATACACACACATATACTGTATATATATATATATATATATATATATATATATATATATATATATATATATATATACATACAGTGAGGGAAAAAAGTATTTGATCCCCTGCTGATTTTGTACAATTGCCCACTGACAAAGAAATGATCAGTCTATAATTTTAATGGTAGATTTATTTGAACAGTGAGAGACAGAATAACAACAAGAAAATCCAGAAAAACGCATTTTAAAAAAGTTATAAATTGATTTGCATTTTAATGAGTGAAATAAGTATCTGATTGCCTATCAATCAACAAGATTTCTGGCTCCCAGGTGACTTTTATACAGGTAACAAGCGGAGATTAGGAACACTCTCTTAAAGGGAGTGCTCCTAATCTCAGCTTGTTACCTGTATAAAAGACACCTTTCCACAGAAGCAATCAATCAATCAGATTTCAAACTCTCCACCATGGCCAAGACCAAAGAGCTGTCCAAGGATGTCAGGGACAAGATTGTAGACCTACACAAGACTGGAATGGGCTACAAGACCATCACCAAGCAACTTGCTGAGAAGGTACAATGAAGTGAAAACATATAAAGACAGCACCAACATTCAAAAGATACAAGCTCCCAAAATGAGATCCCTAAAAACTCAATAGAAATGGATATATATAGAAAAAGGGAGCACCAACCATAGGCTAAAGTATCAATATATAATAATGTGATTAAAAATATATTTATTAACATACATACATATTAGGGTACCCTATATATATAAAAACCATTAAAACAGTATAGGGTAACCCTCAAAAAAGAACATAATCAATATATACGTGATATTAGTGTAATAATTCCAAGTGATATAACTTGATAATAAAAATGTCCCAAGTGATGATAATATTCTTTGAATATCCTTGTGGAGTGTCCTAAGTGTAAAAAATTATATATCCTGTGTATCCGAGTGAAATCCTAATGTGAATGAGAAAATATCCAAAGATCCAAATGGCAATTTTTTTTAAAATATATGAAAAATATAAAAATAAAAAATAAAATAAAAAATATGTGTGATAGGATCCAATAAAGCTGATAATAAGCCAATGAGATCCAGTGAAGGTAGTACCTGTGAAAAAAGAAATCACATAGTGCAATAACGCAAATAAAAATATAAACTGAATTGAAAATAGGCTTACCTTATGTTTAGACTCGAGCAGTGACCTCTAGTAACGTGTATATCGACGCATTTTGGCCCAGTGTGGCCATTTGGATCTTTGGATATTTTCTCATTCACATAGGATTTTACTTGGATACATAGGATATAGGATTTTTTACACTTAGGACACTCCACAAGGATATTCAAAGACTATTATCATCACTTGGGACATTTTTATTATCAAGTTATATCACTTGGGATTGTTACACTAATATCACGTATATATTGATTATGTTCTTTTTTGAGGGCTAACCTATACTGTTTTACTGTTTATATATATATATATATATATATATATATATATATATATAGTACCCTAATATGTATGTATGTTAATAAATATATTTTTAATCACATTATTATATATTGATACTTTAGCCTATGGTTGGCACTCCCTTTTTCTATATATAGCTTGGTGAGAAGGTGACAACAGTTGGTGTGATTATTTGCAAATGGAAGAAACACAAAATAACTGTCAATATCCCTCAGTCTGGGGCTCCATTCAAGATCTCACCTCGTGAAGTTTCAATGATCATGAGAACGGTGAGGAATCAGCCCAAAACTACACAGGATGATCTTGTCAATGATCTCAAGGCAGCTGGGACCATAGTCACCAAGAAAACAATTGGTAACACACTTCGCTGTGAAGGAATGAAATGCTGCAGCGCCCGCAAGGTCCCCCTCCTCAAGAAAGCACATGTACAGGCCAATCTAAAGTTTGCCAATGAACATCTGAATGATTCAGAGGAGAACTGGGTGAAATTTTTGTGTTTAGATGAGACCAAAATTGAGCTCTTTGGCATCAACTCAACTCGTCATGTTTAGAGGAGGAGGAATGCTGCCTATAACCCCAAAAACACCATCCCCACCGTCAAACATGGAAGTGGAAACATTATGCTTTGGGGGTGTTTTTCTGCTAAGGGGACAGGACAACTTCACCGCATCAAAAGGACTATGGACGGGGCATTGCCAGGGCATTGAAAATGAGTTGTGGATGGGTATTCCAGCATGACAATGACTCAAAACACACGGCCAAGGCAACAAAGAAGTGGCTCAAGAAGAAGCACATTAAGGTCCTGTAGTGGCCTAGCCAGTCTCCAGACCTTAATCCCATAGAAAATCTATGGAGGGAGCTGAAGGTTCGAGTTGCCAAACGTCAGCCTTGAAAACCTTAATGACTTGGAGAAGATCTTGCAAAATCCCTCCTGAGATGTGTGCAAACCTGGTGGCCAACTACAAGAAAAATCTGACCTTTGTGATTGCCAACAAGGGTATTGCTGTGGAATCTAGCGCTGCGGAATCTGTTGGCGCTCTACAAATAACCGATAATAATAATAATAATAATTGCGACCAAGTACTAAGTCATGTTTTGCAAAATGTTCAAATACTTATTTCACTCATTAAAATGCAAATCAGTTTGTAACTTTTTTGAAATGTGTTTTTCTGGATTTTGTTTTTATTCTGTCTCTCACTGTTCAAATAAAGCTACCATTAAAATTATAGACTGATCATTTATTTGTCAGTGGGCAAACTTACAAAATCAGCAGGGGATCAAATATTTTGCCTTTTTAAAGGCAGGCAAATGGTTAAAGGCAGGCAAATGGTTTTAACATAGAGATACATACATATACATGTCTAAATAAGTATATATATATATATATATATATATATATATATATATATATATATATATATATATATATATATATACAGGGAGTGCAGAATTATTAGGCAAGTTGTCTTTTTGAGGATTAATTTTATTATTGAACAACAACCATGTTCTCAATGAACCCAAAAAACTCATTAATATCAAAGCTGAATATTTTTGGAAGTAGTTTTTAGTTTGTTTTTAGTTATAGCTATTTTAGGGGGATATCTGTGTGTGCAGGTAACTATTACTGTGCATAATTATTAGGCAACTTAACAAAAAACAAATATATACCCATTTCAATTATTTATTTTTACCAGTGAAACCAATATAACATCTCAACATTCACAAATATACATTTCTGACATTCAAAAACAAAACAAATCAGTGACCAATATAGCCACCTTTCTTTGCAAGGACACTCAAAAGCCTGCCATCCATGGATTCTGTCAGTGTTTTGATCTGTTCACCATCAACATTGCTTGCAGCAGCTACCACAGCCTCCCAGACACTGTTCAGAGAGGTGTACTGTTTTCCCTCCTTGTAAATCTCACATTTGATGATGGACCACAGGTTCTCAATGGGGTTCAGATCAGGTGAACAAGGAGGCCATGTCATTAGATTTTCTTCTTTTATACCCTTTCTTGCCAGCCACGCTGTGGAGTACTTGGACGCGTGTGATGGAGCATTGCCCTGCATGAAAATCATGTTTTTCTTGAAGGATGCAGACTTCTTCCTGTACCACTGCTTGAAGAAGGTGTCTTCCAGAAACTGGCAGTAGGACTGGGAGTTGAGCTTGATTCCATCCTCAACCCGAAAAGGCCCCTAAAGCTCATCTTTGATGATACCAGCCCAAACCAGTACTCCACCTCCACCTTGCTGGCGTCTGAGTCGGACTGGAGCTCTCTGCCCTTTACCAATCCAGCCACGGGCCCATCCATCTGGCCCATCAAGACTCACTCTCATTTCATCAGTCCATAAAACCTTAGAAAAATCAGTCTTGAGATATTTCTTGGCCCAGTCTTGACGTTTCAGCTTGTGTGTCTTGTTCAGTGGTGGTCGTCTTTCAGCCTTTCTTACCTTGGCCATGTCTCTGAGTATTGCACACCTTGTGCTTTTGGGCACTGCAGTGATGTTGCAGCTCTGAAATATGGCCAAACTGGTGGCAAGTGGCATCTTGGCAGCTGCACGCTTGACTTTTCTCAGTTCATGGGCAGTTATTTTGCGCCTTGGTTTTTCCACACCCTTCTTGCGACCCTGTTGACTATTTTAAATGAAACGCTTGATTGTTCGATGATCACGCTTCAGAAGCTTTGCAATTTTAAGAGTGCTGCATCCCTCTGCAAGATATCTCACTATTTTTTACTTTTCTGAGCCTGTCAAGTCCTTCTTTTGACCCATTTTGCCAAAGGAAAGGAAGTTGCCTAATAATTATGCACACCTGATATAGGGTATTGATGTCATTAGACCACACCCCTTCTCATTACAGAGATGCACATCACCTAATATGCTTAATTGGTAGTAGGCTTTCGAGCCTATACAGCTTGGAGTAAGACAACATGCATAAAGAGGATGATGTGGTCAAAATACTCATTTGCCTAATAATTCTGCACACAGTGTATATATATACTTATTTAGACATGTATATGTATGTATCTCTATGTTAAAACCATTTGCCTGCCTTTTTTTTCTAACACCTGAGACTTCATATAATTGAGCCCTTATCATTTTTTTCTGCAAATTTTTTTTTAAATTTAAATATTTATTAGATGGGGTTATTATGAGTGTAACTATACTTTGTAATGTATTTTTATATGTTTTGTGCAATTTTTTTGTTCTTCAAAACAGTTAACCAGAGCTCTGGGGATGCGTTAATCATTCGAAAGAAAATTGTGCTTGCACTCACGCGTTTGCGTTTACTTTCAATTTGTAATATGAGCGCTAAACCCAACACGCGCAAACACCTGTGATAAACCCCTTTACTGTAACTGGTAGCGTGCCACTCGTAAACTGGCCCAAAATATTTTCATCCTAATAGTTAATAGCTTTATTATTGCAGTGCATTTGAGCGCTGCATTAAAAAATACCCCTTGTTTAGCTTTAGGGAAAAAGTAGAATCGCCTTCAAATTCTAAGCTTCAACCTGACAGATTGTTCTTAATTTTCTTTATATAAAACAATGGCATTGTCAACGCTCCTAGTTTTTTTCTTTTCTTCTTAATTCTCTTCTGTATATTTCATAGCTTTTTTTTTTAAATTCTTTTTTGTATATTTCTTAGTTTTCATCTTTGACATAAAATGTTTATTATCTTATTAGCTTGTAGTTCCAAAGTTTTAGCTTTTAAGCGTTGTCAGCTACTGTGTGGTGCTGTTTTATTTTATATCTTTGATAGCATACTGCATGACAGGATGATTGATATTGCCTTCAAAATAGCTTAAGCTACATCTTTTATACTCCATTGAAGCTTTAATAAAAAAAGAACTCATACAAGTTTTGCTATAATAACTGTATCTTTAACCCTGAGAGATCCAGTAGCTTGCATGTAACAATTGAGTATATTTTGTAAAACTTTATTGATATTTTCTCAATTATATTTTGTGGATTGAACTTTTTTTTCAGAAGTCATTGACACTTATTTTTTTATTTGAGCTGTCTGATTCCTTGAATGCAAATTTCGACCAGCAAAGTAAAAAAACTCAAAAGTTTCAAACTATCAGTGGCGTCACTAGGGGTGTGTGGGGGTGCGGGCCGCACCCGGGTGACACCCTCCAGGGGGTGACACCACCAAAAAAAATAAAAAATTCTAAGAAATACAAAGAAATACAATGTAGAGATGCATATATTTTTTATTAGAGGGGCCAGCATTTGTGAACATTAGTGGGACTGGGGAAGTTGAAGACACTTCATTCTTTTGCCCCTTGAGCCAGCGCTGCAATTTCCACAAATAGTTTTCCCAGCTGCTTTTGCTTGTTTGTACTTTGCTCCTCCCCTGCTCAATTTCCCTATGAATGTTGTGAGTGTGCTGTGGGGCTTGCGAAGTTGCGCTGCTAGCCTAAACCTGCCTGCCTATCTGTGCTCACTGCTCAGTGACGTGTGGAGCAGTGGAGTCACTCACTGCTGTGCTGTCTCTCTAAACGGGAACTGGGAAATAATGAGGGGCATGCTTGGCACCTGAAAGCATGACTGTCTGACACTGTCTCTAAAGTGAAGGAGCCACGTATGATGCCCACCAGACCAGTATGGTTACGGTACACTAAGTGCACACTGAAGAGGTAGGAGGGGAGGGCGGGCGGGGGTCTGGGGGTGGGCAGAGAGCAGAGGTGCTTGGCCATAAGAAGCGGTAGGTACGCGGCCCGGGTATGTGCACTGACAGACTTGGAACAGAGTCAGAGAGCAGAATTTTCATAGTTTGCGCACCTAAACCTTTTCTTTAGTGATTTATTTTTAGAGTGCTCTGTTTATCTTTCATTTGATGCTCTGCTGAGCCAGGGAGCAGCTCTAGGCATGCACTTTATAATTAATGCAGTGCAGTTTACATATTTTGTATGTGTGTGTGTGTGTGTCTGAGTTATTGTGTGTGTGTGTGCCTGAGTGCTTTTGTGTGCGTGTGTCTGAGTGTTTTGTGTGTGTGTGTCTGAATGCTTTTGTGTGTGTGTCGGAGTGTTTCTGTGTGTGTGCCTGAGTGTTTTTGTGTGTGTGTGTCTAAGTGTTTGTGTGTGTGCCTGAGTGTTTTTGTGTGTGTGTCAGCGTTTTTGTGTGTGTGTCCGAGTGTTTTTGTGTGTGTGTTTTTGTTTGTGTGTCTGAGTGTGTTTCCGAGTGTTTGTGTGTGCATCTGAGTGTGTTTTTAAGTGTGTCTGAGTGTCTGCTTTCTGGGGGGAGGGGGAGCGACACCATAACTTACCGCACCGGGTGACACCAACCCTAGTGACGCCACTGCAATCTATATAATTTTCTTTAAGGCATGGTGGAAATTTCAGAATTTGGCATTCATTTACTGAACAAAAGCAGAAAATAGACATAGGTAGCGGCATTCTGCTATTTTTAGCAATGAAAATATTCCAACATTTTGCCTATGACTAAAAAAATATTTTGTGAAATTTATAATTCCTATTTACTTTTTTTTCATTAATATTTTTGTTATAAAGTAGCACGTTTTACAATCCCCAATTCTCTTCAATCCTCTCACTCAAACACTCAACTCCTAAATCTGAACTAAGTGCTACTTGTTTTTCCGCTATTAACACTAGTGATAGTATGCATGGGTTAAATTAGAACAAAAATATATTTAAAAAAAACGGGGGGGGGGGGGGAAACACATTAAGTAGATATTAATATGTATTTTAATTGCACCTATTTAAATCAATCCATTAGCATGAAATAGGATATAGAAAGTGGAATTGATGCTAAATATATAAGCCTAAAATGTATAATTGTAAGTATAAGAAAGAATAATTAACATCACAATGGGTATCTCATTTGTTATGGCCAATTAGCTCTGGTATTATTGATCAAGCAAACAATGTGTATGTTGCAGGGTCAAAACTCTTAATTCTACAATTTTCAGAGTTAAAGGGACAGTCTAGTCAAAAATTAAACTTTCATGATTCAGATAGGGACTGCAATTTGAAAAAATGTTTCCAATTAGTTTTATTATCAAATTTGCTTTGCTCTCTTGGTATTTTTGTTAAAAGCTAAACCTAGGTAGGCTCATATGCTAATTTCGAATCCCTTGAAGGCCGCCTCTTATCTCAGTGCATTTTTGACAGCTAGACAGTGCTAGTCCATGTGTGCTATAAAGTAAACATAAATGCATGTCTGTCAAAAAAACTGAAATTAGGGGGCAGTCTGCACAAACTTAGATAAGCACAGAGGTAAAAAGTATATTAATAAAACCGTGTTGGTTCTGCAAAGCCGGGGAATGGGTAATAAAGGGTTAATCTATCTTTTTAAACAATACAAATTCTAGTGTAGACTGTCCCTTTAAATACACAGTGGGCACATTTTAACTGTAAATTTTAATGTGAATTAAATCTGGAGTGTAATGTTCCTTTAAAATCTATTGATTTTAAGTTTATTTCTGTGCACAATAACGACTTAAAATGTATTGTATCTATCAAAATCCTTACAGCAGTCATATAGAATTTGAGATTTTAAACATCACTGAATTGTAATCATTCTTATTAAAAACTATATTCTCCCAAATAAATAAATACATAAATAAAAATAAAAATTTGGTTCATATTGCAGTTTTAGTGTTTATTTGTATTTTTTTTTCTTTCTGAGTAGATAATTTAGAAGATTAGCAGTGAATGGTGACACTTTGTTTTTAAAATAAAAAATTCTTTCAGTGATACATTTAACTGCTTCAAAGACTTTTTTGGTGGGAAGATTTCCTAACTTAGCACACTCTTGGCAACTCTAGATCCTGTTACAGAACATTAAATGATCAAGTAACTAGTGATCAGACTTCAAACAATGATGTATATTTTACATTAAATCTATGTCATTAAACCTGACTATAAAGCAGTTATATGATCTTGGCTTTGGATTTTATGGTTGGATAAATTCTTGAAAATTCTGAAACAAAACCATGTCCCATTTCTATAGAAAATATCAGTAAACATAACAATACGAAAACCATCAGATTATAATAAGCAATTTGTTTGCAAGTTAATTTTAAGACATGAAATCTATTTTCTCATTTAATTTCAATTAATGTACAATACTTGATCCTTGTCGTCTGTTAGCTAATTGTGATAATTTTAATTTATTTACTGCTTAATATTTTTTAAATCAATTATTTTAATGTAAAAAAAAATTAAAAGAAGAGAAATCAAATTAATGAAATTGTAACTATTTATAATATAAGATAGAGATGCTAGCCAATAGATATCCTAATGATAGTATAATTTGAATAAGAATTGTAATTAGGAGTTCATTGATGACATTATTGAATTAAGTGTGACATGATTGGGAATCGGGACATACATATTTTTTTTTCCATATAAGCATGGCATGGCAAAAGGTCAGCAAACACATTCAAAAGTATTTAAAAGTGTCATTGTACTAATTTGCAATATTTGCATTATTTTGTAAAACCATGGGCATTCATATGAAGCCCCCCCCCCCCCTTTTATGGCTATAACAGCTTCAAAACTTTTGGGCTTTTGGGAAGGCTTTTCACAACATTTTGGTCTGTGTTTATGGGAATTTGTGCCCATTCCGCCAAAAGATAATTTGTGAGGTTAGGCACTAATGTTAGACAATTGAAAAAAAAATTGTAATAAAAATACATAGTGCACAAATAAAAATAAATAATAAATTAAGGATATAGTCATTTTGATGCCAACACTTTGTGGAGGTAATGCATTTTCTCTTCAAAAGCTGTATTGCCTATCCAGAGTGACCTCAAAGAAATTAGAAACTTTTAGTGAAGTTTCGTTATACACAAGGCATTTCACAGACAAGAGCGATACTCACATTTTTTTTAAATAACGTAGCTCAAACACATTATATTCACCACTGTGGCTCAAAACAGGAATCATACAAAGGTTCCAGTAAAGAATATTAATTTAAAACATTAAAATAATAGACATAACGATCATTGGGTATATATTGAGACTAGGCACACTAACATTGCTAGGACACAATGCCTCAGACACTCTCACTCAGTGTTCTCAGCTGTTCCTAATCAGCTTGCCAGTGCAATGACTGAAAGTCCCACCCTATCATGATGTCACACTTCCCAATATACAGTAAACGTTTCACCAATTAACTCTGGCTTTTTCAGGGAAATCCTGTAATCCATATGAGTTCCATTTAGACACCAACATTCTTTATCTTTGGTTAATTGCAATAAATAAAATTCAATACATTACTAGAACTAAGGGGCCTAAAAACAGCCCCAGACCATTATTGTTCCTCCACCACACTTTAAACTATGCACTATGCATTCAGGTAGGTAGTGGTCTCCTGCCATCCAACATACCTGGATTCTTCCATAAGACTGCCAGATAGTGAAGTGTGATTAATCACTCAAAGGAACATGTTTCCATTGCTCCAGAGTCCAGTGGTTGAGTGCTTTAACCACTTCACCTGACGCATTGGCACTGAGCTCTTCAGAGTGCTCAATTGTACTGCCTGTTAGAAATGGGTGTGGCTTAAATACCTGAACTCATTAATTAGTATGGGTGTTCATATACTCTGAGTGAGAAGAAATTTTCTGGCCAATAAACAAGTGTGATTAGAATGTGAACGTCTCGAAAATAAAAATGCACCTTATAAATGAAGTTGAAGGACCATTATAAATGCATAGAGCGTCAAAATTAGAATATAAACTGTACTCCACATATGGAATTATATCAGAAGACACTGAAACTTCCATATAGGTGTACTGTATATACACAAACACACAGTGCTATTCACAAAACAACCAGGAAGCCTGGGGAGAGAATTACGCTTCTAAGGAAACCGATCACTTCATCTACTTCTCGGGCTTAACTCATGCCATCTGTAATCTTTATGGTTACTACTTCACGGTTTCACCGTCACTGGAATAGATCTCCTATCCCCATTTTGTTTCTACTGTTAATGACTGTGTGTAGGCATCACATGGATAAATACACCAAGCAAAGGGCTCTGCAAAATCAACACTCCTTACCATACCGGCAATAGTCAATCACTATTAAAACGTTTGTTAGCCACATGTGGATTAATTTTTGGAAGAATCAAATAAAACAATGAAAAGGACATTTTCGTTATATTCTTTGCTTTAGCGAAAACTAAATACGATGAAAATTAAAAGTAAAAAAAAAGAAATCGCTATTTTTTTTTTTTTCGGTTGGTGAATGGAAACCAGGAAGGAGCTGCATAATACATTGACAGTTTCTCTGTTAAGTGGAAGCTTGTTCCATTTTCTAGCCAACCAGCATTCTCAGGAGGAGGGAGGGAAGTCAAAGGTCATTTTTAAATCATTGCAGAGCTGCTCAGAAGCTCAGATCTGTGAATGAACTGAAGAATTATGGAAAAACACGTCCAGTTATTTTGTCACAGTGGTATTATGCATAGAAATGATAGTGGTACTGCTACTTTTTTGTGTAATACTGGGTGAAGGTCGTGACCCAAACAATCAAATAGACTGCCGACCACTGATGTTCTTGTGGCTTTTGTTGTAGCTGGGAAAGGAAAGGGTCTGTGTCAGCAGTTTTTTTTCCCAAAGTCGTGTTTAGTTGTCACGACAATCCAGAGGAAAATAAATACTATTTGGCAGATTTAGAACTATGTAATAAAATCATAAATGAAAATGTAAAATGAGCAGTAGAGAACTTATCTATGGGTGACACATATGCAAACTGCGTACTGTAGTGTATTGCTGATCATAAGCTAGGGATGGGCGAATGTGTTTATATCCGAATTCGAATGTTAGAACGAATGTTATTGTAGAAATTCGATTTACATAATAGAATGTTGATAAGAATGAATATTCGAAAAAATTCGATTTTCGAATGTTATTTACAGTTTTCGAATGTCACATTCGAATTCGAATGTCCCATTTGAATTCGAATGTCACATTCAAATTCGAATATTACATTTATAAAACACAGTATTAGACTAGAAATACTATTTCGAATTCAAATGTCACATTCGAATCGAATATCACATTCAAATCGAATATCACATTTAAAACACAGTATTAGACTAGAAATACTATTTCAAATTCGAATGTGACATTCGAATTCGTATGTAGCATTCAAATTTGAATATTACATTTATTAAACAGAGTTGTAGACTAGAAATACTATTTCAAATTTGAATGTCACATTCAAATTCAAATATTACATTTCGAAATTGAATGAATACATAGCTAAACATTCTATTATTCGAACAAATATTTTCAAATTTTATTGAAAAATTCGAAAACGAAAATTCGAAAATAGAATGTTAGAATGTTATATAAACATTCGAAATTTGATTCGAACGAACGAATGTATCAAAATTCGTTTTAAATTTCGAATTTTTAGAAACATTCGCCCATCCCTATCATAAGCCCTCAAAAATAACTAATGAACTACAAACAGAGTTTATTGCTCTGCATTTTTTTTTTAAATGAACTATAAAAAAACTGAGTGCAGCTTCATAACAAACAGACTAAGTACACAACTGGAAAAGTACAATCCAACTTATGGTGCAAAACCAGCAGCTTCTTAGCTATGCAACTAAAGGGTTAATTCATTTTTAAAATTAAAGTGGGCATGTGAGAGTGAAAGTGTGAGAGTGTGTGTGCGATAAGTAAAAATGGTTATTGGTTGACACAATACCATGGTGTTACTGACCATGCAAGAGCAACACCACATTTCGCTAATTCAACCGACAAGTAAGTGTGGTATGGAAAATTAGTATGTAATTATGTATTTATGTGTCTGTGTACTGTGTTGTATTTGTTCTTTGTTTTATTCATTTTTAGCCTAAATAGAAAGTAATTATTAAAGGGACATGAAACCCCTAATTTTTCTTTCAATTTTCAGATAGAGTATACATTTTTAAACAACTTTCCAATTTACTTTTATAATCAGCTTTGCTTTATTCCAATCTTTTGGTATCCTTTATTGAAGGAGCAGCAATTCACTACTGGGAGCTAACTGAACATACTGGTAATCCAATGACAAGAGGCATGTATGTGCAGCCACCTATCAGCAGCAAGCTCCCAGCTCCTTAGCCTATCGAAATATGCTTTTCAACAAAGGATACTAAGATA
The DNA here is from genome assembly GCF_027579735.1 of Bombina bombina. Classification (NCBI taxonomy): domain Eukaryota; kingdom Metazoa; phylum Chordata; class Amphibia; order Anura; family Bombinatoridae; genus Bombina; species Bombina bombina. Next base: position 42,833,641 of record NC_069506.1, read on the forward strand.
ACTAAGCAAATTAAATAATATAAGTATATTGGAAAGTTGTTTAAAATCACATGTTGCTCTTTCTGAATCATGAAATAAACATTCTGGGTTTCATATCCCTTTAACAAAAACATGACCATCCCGGCGGAGAAGGCCATGAGAAATGCAACCACAGCATACATTTGTAAGCAACCTTTCATTTTATTTCTATAATCAATTTTGCTTCATTGGTATCCTTTGTTGAAGGTGCAACAATGCACTACTTGGAGGGAGCTAACTTAAAAGCCAATGAGAAGTGGCATAAATGTGCAGCCAACAATCATCTGCTTGCTCCCATCCTGCTTTTGAGCCTCAGCCTACATATAGGTATGCTTTTCAACAAAGGATACCAAGAAAAAGTAAATAGGAAAGATAGTTAGAAGTGCATGATCTATCTCAATCATGAGAGTTTTTTATGTCCCTTTAAGAATAGACACTTTCAGTATAGTAAGTATACTAGTATTTTAGTTACTGTTTGTTTAAGTAAACTGTTTAGTTTTACCAAAAATGCAGTGCACAAAAATTAGATGTATAAATAAAAAAATAAGTTTCCGAATTACATGGAATTACAAAATTAAACCATATTGTAGCAGATTACAGCTTCAGGTAAAGAAAAATGGCAAAAATGTAGCTCAAAACGAATATTTTAGTTTGAAAGGAAAATTTCAAACAAAAATAATTTGAAACGGCTTCAACCATGAACGTAAATGAACTAAAACGAGACATTTTAATTTAATAAAAATAAACTTTTGGACGAAACAAAAAAATTTTTAAATCAGTTTTATCAACTATATTTTTAGCTTTTTTTATTACATTAACAGAATAACCTCTTTGTTATAAGCGCTTTATCAAAGAGCATGCTTGATTTCATAGAACATTTCATCTAAAAAATTTTATCTGAACTATTCCGTTTTAAGCGGATGATTTGCCTTTTGGCAATAGCATAAGGGACATGCACTGGATGGCAACTCTTCTCATGTAATATTGTATTCTCTGAAATGGGTTTTCTGTAAACATTGGTCATAATTGTGCCCTTCCCATTGCCGATTACAGTAATATCCACAAAGTTAATGCTTCTTGCCTAAAATTCATAAATATCAGGCCCAAATAATAATTATTAATCTATCTAGCAATTTCCTGGGCCTGATTTTCCCTTCCATCCCAGATTAACAGAAGGTCCTCAATATACTTTTTGTACATTTTTATATTGACCTTGAAGGGAATGTCCCACGCAAAGAGGTAAGACAGCTCCCACAAACCCAACTACAGGTTGGCATAGGATGGGACAAATTTTGCCCCATAGCTGTCCCAGATCTCTGCAGGTACCAATCAGCCTCAAACTCAAAATAGTGGTGCATCAAAAGTAAAATGGTCACTTCAATTACATATTTCTGAAAACATGGTATATATGTTGAGTTTTCAAAAATAAAAACTTTTATGGCCTGAATTTTCTAATCATGGGAGATTGATGAATAAAATGATGCTAAATCAATAGTTTGCCATTTATATTCCTGGTTCCAGGTTACCTCTTCCAGGACACTCAGCATATGTTTAATCTCACACAGATAACTAGGCAATTAAAGAACAAATGGCTGCAAGATGGCATCAAGCCATTGTGTGAGATGTTCCAACAGGGATCCTATCTCAATCACAAGAGGCCTGCCTTTTACATTTCAAAATGGACTCATCCAACTTGTGTTCAAAAATGGGACTTGTTTGGTAGCCTTAGTACATAGTTGTAAGTACATAGTATCCAGTTAGGACAATAAATATGCATGTCTATAATGAAACTCGGCTTACTTGATGAAGAGTCCGTATCTTATCAACTTCACAGGAAAAGGATTTGCGAGGATATCTGGTGAGCTCCCAAACACAATTCAGGCTCCAGGTCAAGGCTCTACCAGTTCATCCCGCTATCCAAGGAGAAATTCAGATGACCCCAACACCTTGCGCCATTGATTTTACTTACATTTCCACTCAGCAATCCAAACGTCAAATTTGATGTCACTCTGGATCCACTTACATCGGTGTATTTAATATGCTGAGTAATGATTGTTCAAAAACACATGCAAATACAACCTTAGCGGCTTATTGTCTGGAGGCTACCGATGCTATTAGTGAACAAGAAAGAGCAGCACCACCGGTCTCTTTTAACAGATTTATTTAGCTCATACAGCCAGACCGGGTCAGGTATAATTTGTGGTCTGGCTGTATGAGCAGAATAAATCTGTTAAAAGAGACTTGTGGTGCTGCTCTTTCTTGTTCGTGAATTATTTCTGGGGTATTGTGCATTACTCTTTGAGCGGGCACACTTCTACTGCTCCCAGGAGCTGTAGAAAATTTGGACTGACATGCTATTAGTGAAAAACTTTAGTAGAGTAGTCCATAATGAAGCTGGAGTGCACTTAACCGACAGACAAGTAGTAATGCAAAAAGGAAAAATGTCGGCACGCACAGTTAGAAACTTTTATTGGCACATCAAAACAACAGGTTACTGTTTCTACCTGTTACATTTTATTGTGCCAATTAAAGGATCACTTTTTTAACTGGGAGTGACAAAAAAATTCCTTTTTGCTGCCTTTTACATGGTCTAGAGATTTTTGCACCTTTGAAAGATGGTGGAAAATGGCACTTACTGTATGTGTAACAAATAAAATATCAAACGTATTCTTATCCAAAAAGCCTTTTTCCAAACCATAACCCAGTAGGCGCTGCAACTCTCTTTGATATTTCTTGGTCAAATTATAATTTTGCTTAATGTAACTCTGGGTTAGTCAATTGTCTCAGGGCTTCCTTATTATACTCTTCTCTGTTCATGACCATTATGGAGCCATGCTTATCAGCTGCCTTCATTGTGGTTTCTTTATTTGATTAAAAAGAAACAAGGGATTTCTTAGTCAATTCTATACAAATTGTCCTGTATTATATTACTTTCTTGTTTTAGCATTATCAGATCTCTTTCAACCCTGTTAAAGAACATCTCTAATTATGACCTCTGGTCTTGATGAGATAGACAGTAGACAGATTTTTGAAGCCAGTGAATATATAAATGGCTAGATTACAAGTGGAGCGCTAAATATCGCTTGCGTGCAAGCGATATTAGCGCTCCACTTTGTAATACTAGCACATGTTAATCTGCGCTGGTATTACAAGTAATCAACAAAGCAACAATTTACTTGAGAACCCAGGGCATTGTCCCTGACCTTAGTAATTTCCACATTGGAGTTCTGAAAATGTTTGCTTAAAGTAATATTCAATATCAAACAATTGACACCTATGATAGTACTAAATATGTTGACATCACATGTAGGAACACAACCTAGGCCATAGATGAGTGCTTTTATTTCAGTGTCAGATAATGAAAATCTAGATAGATTTATTACTTAAGAATTGATACCTCTGTTGTGATCAATTTGCGCTTTAAAGTTTCATTGTATGGGAATTGACTGTCATAGCCCCCCTTCTGGATTGAGTGTGGGAAGGGAGAAAACCTGTTCATGTTTATTCTTTTCAGAAATGACTCCTGCCTCCGAAATGGTTGCAGTGTCTTTTTGTGCATAAGCAGTTGATCTTACTGGCTTTTTGGTATTCATTTGATATGTAAACTACTGCTTCTGTAACTATCTGTTTTTCTGTATTGATATCTCCCACAGCCACTGGTGACTGTTTCAAAATTCCACATAGGACACTGCGCCCCTCCTCAGCTTGGGAACTATATTCAACTTCATGGTCATTAAAAATGACCTGTCATTGTTCTTTGATTCTGTTCCTTCCTGTTCATTTATTGCCACTATGGAAGCTCTGTCTATAATGCTTTCTCCTAACTTGAAAACATTGCTGTTTATTCCAAATATACATTGTATTTGTCTGACAATCACAACTATCCTTCAAGTATTTTTTTTTTCAATAATCTGAGCCCCTAGCCTCAGCCACAACCTATATCTATCTATCTATCTATCTATTGATCTATCTATCTATCTATCTATCTATCTATCTATCTATCTATCTATCTATCTCTGTGTGTCATCTATCTATCTATCCAAAAATGCATGTATTCCTGTCTTTTATTTCATTTTTTACAATCCAAGGATATATAATTATGTCAAAAAACACAAAAAACAAATGGGATGGTGAACACAAAAAGGATAAATGTCCCAGCTAATCACGGTGGTAATGCTCAGCAGGTGAACCTCAGGGAAAAAAGGAGAGAAACACATATAGTGAAGTTCTGTGGTTAAAAAAATTGCAGAAGAGCCAGAAACGGTACTCACATTGTCTAGAGCTTCAAAATCAAGCTCTAGATATAAATGCACAGGAAACTCCTAATAGGAGACAAGGCAAATAACAATATCCCAGCTTCAAGGAATGAATCAGAAGTGGTTAAAAATTGTAACAATTTATTAAAAAACAAGTCACAAGGCATACAATGAGACTGTCCCAATCATAGACCGCTGCAAGCAAAAGACTGTGTATATCAAAATGTCTAATGAGTGCTTTTGAAGTCCAGTATGGAACAAGGCTCCACCCCTTTTGTGACGTTACTATGCTCCGACGTACATTTCACCAATCACAGCTTGGCTTTTTTGAGGATCCTCGAAAAAGCCAAGCTGTGATTGGCAAAATCTACGTCTTTTTCATTGTATGCCTTGAGACTTGTTTTTTAATAAATTGTTACACTTTTTTTTTTTCAAAACAAGCTTTATTGAAGATAATATGATTACATAACAGAGTCAAAGTACCATACAATTTCGTACATTTAGAAAAAGTGCGTAATCCAGAAGGTTATAGTTAAAGTTTCAAGGAATGTAAGGTAAAGTCCATATTAGACATAAGGCACGAGGGGGCCCCCGCCAGGTATCAGCAGTGACCTGCTCCATGCCGTAAGGCATTATATGCTGATTGTCCTTATGTATATTTGTATGGAACTCTGTAAATTGCAGCTTGGTTTTTCAACTAAACATTTTTTTTGTTTTTCAATACACAAACATAAAGACCGTATTTGAATAAACACAAAATAAAAAGAAAAAAAAATATATATATTCAGATACCCATCTAAGACATTTCGTCCGTGCCAAGTTCAGAAGAGGAGAGGAGACATGTAGTAGAGAAGGAGGAGGTTAAGAAGAAAGTAGAGGACATGGAGGGGGAGGAGAAGAAAAAAAAAAAAAAATTAAATAAATAAAAGGGAGAGGGTTTCCAGAAGTAGGCTGTTTTGTGCCTGAGTGGTTTGAACTTACGTTTGAAAATCGATGACTATGTTAACTATTTTGATTAGGGGAGGGGAGAAGACCAGGTAGCCAGCATCATTTCATACGTGGCCATTTGTTTACTCATGATATAATGTAGCTTTTCCAATAATAACAATTCATCTACGGCAGCTCGCCACTCAGAGATAGTTGGCACCTCCCTCGACTTCCACAATCTAGGGATTAGCCTCTTGGCTCCTGTAAGCATGATCAAGAGAAGGGCCTGTTTCTGCTTCTCCACTAAGTCTGGGAGATGCAAAAAGAGGATGGTTTCAGGTGACATTGGTATGTGTGTGTTTAATTTCTCTGATATCTCCCCAATTACCGTCGTCCAGTAGTTTGTCAGTTTGGGGCAGGCCCACCATATATGTAAAAGTGTTCCTATCTCACCACAGCCCCTCCAGCAGGCGGCAGAAGCCGCCGGGAAGATTTGATGTAGCCTTGACGGTGTATAATACCATCTGGCTAACAATTTGAGCTGAATTTCCTGAACTGTAGCTGAGACAGAAGAGTATTTAACCATTCTGAATGATTTGATCCATTCATCCTCCCCAATATCATTATTCAAGTCTTTGTTCCACGCTCTTGTGTATGTTGGCAATTGTGTATCTGGTGGTGTATTTAGCAGTTTGTAAATTTTTGAGATTAGTCTTTTTGGTGGTATGAGACTTGTGCATAAAGTTTCGTAAGGAGTGAGTTCCCTGCAAAATTCGCTTTTGTTTTTATGGTATGTTAAAAAATGGGATAGTTGGTGGTATCTCAGCCAGGATGAAAAAGTGTATCCAAAGAGTTCTATCATCTCTTGTTGGGGTCTAATTTTGCCCCCAATCAGCGCAGAATGTAGAGTGCCTAATCTCAAACTGTATGGTGTGCAATTGTGTTTACTCAGAGCATAATAGGATATTTCAGGATTTTCTAGGATTGGGATCAGTGGTGAGGAAATGCTAGATATATGAGTACTGGTGGAGATTGTTCTGTCCCACTCTAAGAGAGTTTCTGTTATCAGATGGTATTTATATAGAATCTTAGGGCGTTTGGATGAGGGGGTCCAGGCAAGGGAAGCAACATTACTATATTGAAGAATCTGACCATCAATCCTGACCCATTGTTTTTGCAGCGTATTATGCGACCATTCGGTCAATCTTTGGAGGAGTATGGCCCTTCTGTATAGTGCTAGGTTTGGGAAGCCCAGGCCCCCCCTTTCTCTGGGAAGGTAAAGTGTCTTTTTAGGTATTCTAGGTTTCACTCCAGTCCATATGAACTGTTCTAAAGTACTCTGAAGGTTGACGAGATAATCCCTAGGTAAATGGATAGGGACAGTTTGCAACACATATAAAATTCGTGGGAGGATATTCATCTTAATTAGACTAATCTTACCTACCCACGACAGAGACTTATTCTTCCATGAGGATAGATCATTAATTATATCTTTTCTTAAGTTAATATAATTGTTTTTGTAGAGGTCAGAGGAATTAGCCGATAGGTATATACCTAGGTATTTTAATTTGGTAGGTGCCAGTGGTACATTATGATTCATTGTTAGGGCTTGGGTATGTTCGAGGAGTGAGTTAACACTGAGAAGCTCAGATTTCGATAAGTTTAAGTGGAAGTTGGAGAGTTCTCCGTATTTCCTAAGTTCTGTGAGGAGTTCTGGGACCGATGTATCAATGTTAGATAGGGTATAAAGAACATCATCGGCGTATAACGCCTGTTTGTGCTCTGTGTCTCCAATCTGAACTCCTCTGATATTGGGGTTAAGGCGTATCTTCTGTGCCAATGCTTCTATCGAGAGGGCGAAAAGTAAGGGGGATAGCGGGCACCCTTGCCGAGTGCCGTTTGATATAGAGAAGGTGTTAGATAATGTGCCATTAATTCTAATCCGCGCATTTGGGGATGAATAAAGTGCAAAGACCATGTTGAGGAATGGTTCCCCGAAGTTCATAACCCTCATTACCTGACGCAGAAAAAGCCAATCGACGCGGTCGAAGGCCTTCTCTGCGTCAGTCGAGAAGAGTGCCATAGGCACCCCTTCTACCTGTGCAAAATTTAGTATCTGTATCACTTTGGTGGTATTGTCTCGTGCCTCTCTACCTGGCACAAAGCCCACTTGATCAGAATGAACCAAATTCGCAAGATATCTGTTAAGACGATTTGCTAATATTTTGGCCAGAATTTTGATGTCTAAATTCAGTAGGGAAATGGGTCTAAAATTTGCTGGAGAATTGGGGGGTTTACCCGGTTTGGGTAATACAGTAATATGTGCCTCAAGCATTGTATTAGGTAATGTTGGTTGCTCTATTAAGTTATTGAAGAGTTGGAGCATCAATGGCCCTAGCGTATCCTTAAATGTTTTGAAATATTTTGATGAGAAGCCGTCTGGGCGAGGGCTTTTTCCGTTGGGGAAATCCTTAATAGCTAGCATAAGTTCCTCTGAGGTAATGTGGGAATCTAAACTGTCCTTTTGTTCGGGGTTCAATTTTGGAAAGTCCAGCAATGCCAAGTATTGATCTATGATTTGCTCCCTGGAGTGTACGTCTTCAAAGGGGCCTAAAGAATCTGGGGGCTGTTTTATATTATACAGCATTTGGTAATAAGAATGAAATGAATTGGCTATTTGTTTGCTGCCTTTTGTTGTAGTCCCATCTGAATTTAGTAAGAGATGAATGTGCGTCTTTAACTGCTTTCTGCGTATTGCCCTAGCTAGTAGTTTTCCGGGTTTGTTGCCGCCTTCATAATATTGTTGCTTTACATTCAAAATCTTACGGTGGTAAATCTCTAGGAGATTTGCCTTAAGAGCCTTTTTGGAGGTGTCTAGAGCGGTTCTGGTGTCATGGTCTAGTGGATTTCTTTTATGTTTTTCTTCTAATTGTGTTATTGTGGCGTGCCTTGTGTTTAAGAAATACCCCCCTAATAACACATTTATGCGCTTCCCAGGCGTTTGTAATTGATGTCTGTAGAGGGTCATTATGTGTTAGGTAGTCCTCTAGTGATTTTTGTATGTCTGCTTTGATGATAGGGTCGTTCAGTAATGAGTCGTCAAGCTTCCAAATATATGTCGTGGGGGGGAGGTCAGGCCACAAGACTGAGCATGTAACTGGGGCGTGATCTGACCAAGTTATGGACCCAATGGTACTATCAGTTACCATGTCCAAACCGTTCGAGTCCGTATAGAAATAATCTATACGGGAGTATTTATTATGGGGGGGAGAGAAGTATGTATAATCTTTAAGTGCGGGGTGTAGCGTGCGCCATATATTGTGTAGTTGGAGATTAAGGAGTGTGGTTTTGACTAATTTAATTATTTTAGGTGATGTACTGACGGCACCGTTGGATGTGTCCAACCGAGCGTCCATAGATAAGTTAAAGTCACCGGAAAGGAATATCGGGCCCTTCGCGAGATCAAGGAGGAGCCTGGAGATTTTAGAAATGAATGTATGTTGGTCGGTATTTGGGCTATATAGTGTCGCTAATGTTATAGGGTGCTCATAAAGTTGACCTATCACAATCAGGTATCTACCCTCCGGGTCTTTCTCGATATGTGAAATTTTTAAGGGCAGTGAGTGGTGTATCAGGATGCCCACTCCGCCTTTTTTAGATTGCCCTGAGGCAAAGATTGCTGTAGGATATTGGGAGTTGAACCATTTCGGTTCTCTACCCTTGCGGAAGTGGGTTTCCTGGAAGAACAACACATGGCTGTATAAATTTTTTAGAGCTCTGAAGGCTATGGACCTCTTACCTGGGTTATTCAGTCCTTTTGCATTTATGGTAGTCATCGTCAGGCCATGTGAGCCAAACCTGCTCGGTTGGCGATTCATCCTGGAGGGGAAAAAAAAAAAAAAAAGGGGGGGGGGTGAGGAGAGGGAGGAATATGGAGAAGTTTAGATAGAAAGTCTACCGAGGTAGGAATAAAAGAGGTTTAGAAGGGTTAGTTAGTGTAGCGAGAAAAAAAAAGTCAGGAAGAACAGATAGAAAAGTGAGACCTGGCGTGTGGTCTTATCCCAGACTATTTTCTGAGTATGATAAGGATAATTTTCAAATTACCGTTACACTACAAGTAAAGTAGCACAAAAGAAAAAAAAAGAGGTTTTGATCGGGGTAGTAACCCCCAAGCTTGTACAAGAAGTAGCGATGAGTTTTACACTCCTAAAGTTGGTCTAGTAGTTAGCATGTGGAGCATGATGATCTGGCCGTATTGGAATATTTGGTAGGGATGTGGGACTTAGAGCTAATTGAAGAGGGGGGGGGTAGGGGGGGGGAGGAAAGGATAGGAAGGGAGAGAGAAGAGGTGGGGTTGTGTAGGAGGACGACTGGAGGGAGAAATAGGAGTACAAGAGGTGAGGGGGAGGAAGTAGAGGAAAGTGGGAAGAGGGGGAGGGGCGGAATAAAGTTAAGTAGGGGGGAGGGGAGGGATGTCGAGGGAAGAGGAGGGTCTGAGGGGGAAGGAGGTTGGAGGAGAGAGGGAGGAGGGGGATGGGAGGGACGGTGAGGGGAAGATGGAAGTAGGACGAGGGAAGGGGGAGATTGGGATGGATAGGAAAGGGGAGTAGGGAAGAGGGGGAGGGTTGGGGGTGGGTGGAACACATGGAAAGGGGGGAAGCGAAGGTGGGTGAGGAGAGAGGTGGGAAAAGGAGGGGTAGAGGAAGGAGGGGTGTGGGGATAAAGTGGAGAGAGGGGTTGTGAGAGTTAGTGTGAGAGTGAGCCTGAGTCTGATGTTGGGTGAATGAGATGTAGAATCTTATACCCTTATGTATGAACCCATAGGTGGAACTGTGTTGCTGTATACTTGTGTGCGGTGCATATAACAAGACAAAAAAGAACAACATTGATTTAACCAAACTTTGATAATGTTATGAGGCAACAAGGTTATGCCTCTATATAGAAACAAGGTAACTATGGTAAACAGTGTGTAGACTAATTAATTTAAACATTTTAAATGAACAGATTAGATAATCATATCAATTTATAATTGAGAGAAGACATATTGAGCTGAGATTTATTAGGAGAACCTATAGTCCTGAGTTCAGTTCACAGGTTCTCAGCATTTATTTTGTACCAAGGGCTGATCGGCTCCTGTACTGGGGTACCTTGGTAACATCAGGTGCAATAACATTCAAAGAACAGCCGACAGCCCCTAGTAGTGTTCAACATCAGAGTAAGAGAAAAAGGATACATCAGAGGTTTCTCTTCACTATAGACCTTGATATCTTCTATGGTGATCTAATCTCCGAAGTCGGCTACCAGATCAGGAGTTTGAAGAATCACTATCAGGGGTAGTATTCCGTTGAGGAGGATCTTCATTGATTGAAAGTCCTGAGTAGAAAACCTCTTCGTCTGAACCCGGATGGTATATTGCAGATTTGTTCTGATTTGTGGCCACAATTGACACAGGGAAGCCCCAGCGGTACTGGATTTTATGGGCCCTGAGTTTGGCCGTGATGTGGCCCAACTCCCTCCTTTTCTGGAGAGTAGTGGGTGATAAGTCCGAGAATATTTGTATTTCATCTCCTGCATGGTGTACTGGGTGTTTGAGTCGTGCGCATTTGAGTATATTTTCCTTGTCTTTATAGTTAAGGAAGCGGGCAATGATATCTCTGGGGGGGGCCTTAGGTGGTGGTTTTGCTCTGAGCGCTCTGTGTGCGCGTTCCAAAATTATGGCTGGAGCTGAGGGTGAGTCCTTTAGGGTACGAAACAGACTTTGAAGATAACCGTCTATTGCTGGAGGATGGATGGATTCTGGTACTCCTCTGAAGCGTAAGTTATTTCTTCTCCCCCTGTTGTCCAGGTCTTCTACCTTATCAGACAATTGTTGTATCATTTCAGAGTTACTCTGGACTTCTGCAGTGATTGATTTCACAGAGTATGAGTGCTCTCGTTGCTCCGCTTCTACCTGCGAGACTCTAGTGTCGAGGGCAGAGATATCTCCCCGTAGTTCATTAAATAAACTGCGCATTTCTTGGACTGCATTCTTAATATCTTCCTTGGAAGAGAGGTGTTTCAAGTCCTCTTTTGTAATTAAATGATGTGCTTGTATATCTGAGCCTTTTTGCTGCATATTATCAGCACGTGGGTTAGCTTCCATGTTGTCCACTGTTAGTGGCGTGGTGGGATCTGCTTGTTTTAGATATTTGTTAAGTGTGCCCGCAGGGATATTTTTCTCCGCTTTTTGCTGTTTTTTGCAAGGCATCACTTATTTTTCTTTTCTTTAAGTAATGAAAGAGTTAACAAGTATGTCTTTGTAATATATTCATCATAGGCAGAAGTTGTCTTTATGGGGATATCTAGTGAGTATAAAAAAAAAGTTGCAGGAAATCCAGGCTGTATATTGTGTCTATAGAATTTTAAGGTACCAAAGATACAAAGCTGAAGTATGTCAGTTAATATATCATACAGTGATGAAGCTACACCAGCTCTGGTTTGAATGTGATGAAGCCTTGATAAATGTCTATTTAACTGTCTTTATTGTGTCCCAGGTTAGGTGTTATCTCACTCTGTAGTAAAGCGCCCTGTTATTGCTGGGGCAAAAATTGTAACCCACGAAGCTAATTGAAATGTCCAGAAAGGCTGCTCACTGTATCCCCATAAACAGCGCGGTGTGTATGTCTGTAAGGTCTTTTCTTTCTGTGTTCCAACTTCCAGAAATGGCCTAAAGTATAATCCTTCTCTTGATTTAGAGTGGCCGCAATGCTTAATACCCCCACTGTGTTTATCAAAGTTATACCTCCGGTTTCGAGGTGCTATAGTAGGAGCCGGGACTCATGTGTCACCTTTATTAGCAACTGTGTATAATTATGTCGGACCGGAATATAGTGCTATGTTGCGCTGGTTCAGCTGGGTGTGCTGAGTTGCGCACTTAGGCCCTGTTGCTGGCGGTGTGTCATGGGGGCTTACATGTGTCAACAGCTTACCGCTTGCGATGTTGATCGGTCTCCTTCCTCCTTACCAAGTCTAGGTGCCGATAGTGAGCAGGTACCGTCTTCTGTGTGGCACCGAGCTGGGAGGAGATGATAGAGGCTGCAGCTTCACAGGCGCGAACTTTCCTTCTCAGCGTGAGTAAGGTATGAGGCCCTGCAACCCCTTCCCTCGGCTTGTTCTATTTAGCGCAATGTGTTGGCCATCAAAGTGAGATCAGACGAAGAGGAAAGCTTCAGTGCTCCAATGCAGATATAAATTTAATAAAAAGGAGTAAAATTATAACATTTATATTTTAAGTACAGCTTGAGGGTTGAAGAGCACTTCTAGAACACTGCCATCTGCCTGCGTGGCTTGGCTCCGCCCCCAAATTGTTACACTTTTTAACCACTTCTGATTCATTCCTTGGAGCTGGGATATCATTGTTTGCCTTGTCTCCTATTAGCAGTTTCCTGTGCATTTATATCTAGAGCTTGATTTTGAAGCTCTAGACAATGTGAGTACCGTTTCTGGCTCTTCTGCAATGTTTTTAACCATAGAACTTCACTATATGTGTTTCTCTCCTTTTTTTCTCTGAGGTTCACCTGCTGAGCATTACCACCGTGATTAGTTGGGACATTTACCCTTTTTGTGCTCACCATCACATTTGTTTTTTGTGTTTTTTGACTATTTATTTGATTGTGATTTACGCAAGTTTATATATTGTTTTTTATATATAATTATGTAACAACTGACAATACGACATAAGGAAGAATACTGTGTGGGATCTATCATTAGAAGTCAGAAGAAGTTGAAGCATGGAGAACTGAATGACTGTAATATTTATCTTACCCCATAATAAAGGACAAAATTGGTATTCATATAATATAGGTATCAGTTGTACCTTCATGGGGAGAGAAATATTTTTTTCCAAATAATTGGCTGCTGTTATAAGTTGATTTTTTTGTTTTGATTTAATTTAAAATCCATAATTAAAAATTTGTCATCAGAAAGACAGACAAGGAATGACTTGATATAACATGCAATTTAAAAATGATTTTTACAAGTCCTGTTGGATTTATTAACCATCGCTTTTAATACCTGGATGCTGTTATGCTCATTTTTTGCTACCTTAGAAGCTGAGGGATTTTAGTGAGTGTTGTGTTTTTGTAGTGAAGATTGTGTAGGGGTTGTGTCAGTGGCTTCATTGTAATCTTGTTATATGTCTTGTAAACCTATTATGCACTTTTACAGGGAGCAACAATTACTATAGGGCATTCAGTACTGCTCACATGTCTGTCATTTAAGGACATTAGTGGTTCTTCTGTGGCCATCCTTCAATAACCGAGGAGGAACTTAATTTTTTCCCCCAAAGGTCTTTGTATGTGAACCTTCAATCACTGTGGACATGGTAAATGCCTCCATCATCAAAACATATGTAAAATACATCATACTTTATTAAATTGCTTTCTGTTGAAATATTTCTTCCAAACATTTAATTTACTTAACTTTTATTTGAATGAATTGTGGATAATTTGCTAACTATACCAGTTTTTAGAAGTAAAAAGTCATTAAGTCCTACACCCACCTGAATTATCCCAAATGTGTCTGAAAGCAACTCTGATAAAGAAGATGAATGTACCTATTTTGAAACATCAGTATATAAAGGTAAGAGAGCCACATAAAGGTAAAAGAGAGTTATGTCTGTTACTATTGGTTTTATGGTCTGCAAAGATGGCTCTTAGTGTGCAGGTTGTAGACAAGTCAAAGTCAGGAACCAGAGGTTTAGCCAGTAACAAGTAACAGTACACAGGGAACATTCTGAAAGGAAGTCAGGTACACAGTTCTAGAAAGGAGCAGTAAAGTAAACAGTAGAAATCAGGAAACACCACAAATGGTTATGTGTAAATCTAATCCAGAAGTCAGCCCAAGGTCAGGCCAGAAGTAGGTATCAGAAATTAAGTATGACAGGATCATGATCATAGAAGAATGGACAAGCATTTAAAGTTAGTCTCCCAATCCTATACACTGCTTAATCTGCAATTCTATAATTTCTTCATATTTAACATTGCCACTGAAAGAACCACCATCTTTGATGCACAATTAATCCTGCATCAACCTGCAACTGTTGTCCTCATTGGTGTAAGATTGGAATTGAGCGAGCTGACTTCTGTTCCATCTTAGTTGCAACTTTGTGCACCTGGATTGCATGACAAATAGATTGTGCATACTTCCTGGTACTGCACATAACATTTGTCGAGGTAAGAGGGTTGTTTAGGTCTAGGCAAGCCAGCAGAGAAGCAAAAGACAATGCAGAGATGTAAACAGAATATTTGAAAATATTGCTCATATTGAACTAAAGGACTATTCCCCATCTACTTCTTGGCAGCATATGGTAGACCTGACACAAGAAGTATAGCTATAGGAGAATCACCACCACTGAACTTAAATGGCTGTTAGATAAATATACATATGTAAATTTGTGTCCTGCTCACTTCCAATGGACTATACAATAGGGACTATAAATTGAATCCCTTACGGACACCGCTTCAGTTTGCTCAATGTGGCTACTCTTGATGAATTTAGTAAGGTGACCACAGTAACAGCAGAGGCAACTGGACCATTTTCAATATTACTTACCAAAACCTATGCAAAAATTATACATTTTTTTTTTTTTTGCTGATGCTATCTCACGTGCCATAAATTACAAATATAACAATGGCATATTGTGAATCTGCTGGGTCTGCTAAAAAACCCAATATATTATTTTTGTTGGTTACTCACTGAAATTTAACTTACAATAGAGTTTAAATGTAGTAAGATCTGGAGAAATATTAAAGAACAAGAGAGGCGCATGTGTGTACCAATAACAAAAATGGAAATAGACCAATGTATGCCCTAATGAGGGTACTCACATTTGTGAGGAACACTCATACAGTGCTATTGGAGGCAGACTGGATGTTTAGCAGTGACCCAGCTCACTGTTCACTGTTCAATCTTGATATACAGGAACACAGGATCCCGATATCTGTATATGCAATGGGAAACAGAACGGGCACCTGTGTGTACCAGTAGTGTAATGTGGTATTTTGAAAAACCTAATCAGGGTACTCACGTGTAGGTAGCAAAAAAAAGCTTAAAATTGGCTCAGCACTAGGGTGAAAAAAGGCTTAGGGACAAAAGGGTTAAATAAAGATCATACTACATTTAAACAGAACAATTATATAGATTTTTTTTAGATAAATTAAACTTCATTTTATAATGCAACAAAACATTGAGTTTTATTTCTTTTTGTTACACAAAATTTCACATGTGATTCAATACTTTCTTCTAAACATATACTATTGTGTTTAACATAAAACTTCTTGTGGGAATAAAGAGCAATATTCTTCATTGAGACTTATTTAACCAATAGTAGATGGCTCTCTGGGGATATCCAACTTAATAGCTTAATCTTTGAAATATAATCAACAGTGATGTTGATAAACAACATAGAAGGTTATCTTCCCTAAGGCATTTACACGTTAATTTAAACAATTTACTACAAAAACCTTATTTCAGTATTTACATGTATGGTTCTGTTGTAAATCAGCAAATAGCTAAGGAAGTCTAACTACAGAAAACTATATTACATACACTTTTTCATAACCTTTTTTTATTTCAAGCTGTTGGATCACTAGTATTGTTCTTTAAAATAACATGTCACTGTTCTATTTCAAAACACATTTATATAGTGAAATCATTTTCTTATTTGGTAACCAATTTAATTTGAGCTTATAGTTAGTAGTATATTTCACTTTCCAAAACTTTATTTACCAGGCTGCAAATAAAAGCTAAGTATTCAATATTACAAAAAAAGTTGATCTTGCTTGATTTTAAACCAAAATACTATTTATAATATTTATTATATAGCAAAATTTACAGTTAGTATCTCTCAAAATTCTATATGATTAAAGCATAAAGTTAAGTTGTCAGGAATATTGACCCAATCTGTATCTTGGTATAAGTAAAATCATAGAAAAATATGAATAATGACCACACAAAAAAGTGGGAACATTCCAGAATGCCTTAAGAAATTAATTTTATTTTTGTATTTTTTTTTTTTTTTAATAATAATAAAAAAATAAAATTAATTTTTCAAGGCACCTGACTTTCATCCCTCAAGATTCCTAATTTTAAAATACTATTGATTAAGCATCCCCAGTTATAATTAAAATAATGCAGACAGAATGCAATAGTAAAATAAGTACCATAATTAATCTTCTAACATTTAATGCATAACAAAGTACATTTATAATTACCAGTATTGGTTTGTACAATAATATATATAAAAAAAAATTTAATGTGGTTATTAAAATAAAGTTATTTTTTTATGGCATTTTTTGGATCTTCTCACCTAGGGGGCAATTCTAAAAAAAAAATATCGGTCTAGACTTATTTTTCCACACTTGCAGAGCCAGCCCTCATGGAATTCTATAAAAAAAGGGTCTGTCCCTGCGAGTGACGAGATGTCTCTCTTAGTAATAATGAGAGCTCTCTGCTATGTAAAAGTTTACAATGGAGGACAAAATACACAGGGAGAACCTGGCGTATATTTAAACTTTAATTTTACGCCTAATAGAAATCAAATTATACTGCTTTCAGTGCATTGTACCCTAATATCGCTCTTATTTTCATATGTATAGGTTTTCCTTTCAGAGTAATTTGTGGTTTAAGTATTTGATAAAATCTCACAACCTTTTAACTTGCGAGAAAAAAGCTGTGAGATCTGTAGAGCAAAAATATTTACATAATGTAAATGTTCAGCCCATTTTATGAAAAAAACAACAATTATACAGGTGGCCCTCGTTTTACAACGGTTCAATTTACACCGTTTCAGAATAACAACCTTTTTTTCCAGTCATGTGACTGCTATTGAGAAGCAGTACATTTATTAAAATAGCCAGTAGGTGGAGCTGTCCGCTTTTGTTGCAGCAAAGCCAAGCAAGCTGAAATTAATCAGTTTAACCAGACCTAAGCTATCGAGCAGATTTCAAAGGAACAAGATCTTCCTGTCTATAACTCAGTCCAAATTGGAATGCATAGAAAGAACTGTTTGCAGAAAAATACAAGTGAAGTCTGTGTTGTGTGATTATTTTATTAGGTTTATAATGCTGTTTAGCAAATGTTTTTGTTCATTTCACTTAGTTTAATTATATATTTTGTGTTGTGTGATTATTTTATTAGGTTTATAATGCTGTCTAGCATTTAAAGTCTTCATTTCAAAGCTTTAAAAATAATGTATTAGGTGTTACTTATGACAGTTTTGAGAGGGGCCTGGAACCTATCTCCCTCACTTCCCATTGACTTACATTATACACTGGGTTTCAATTTACAATGGTTTCGATTTACAACCATTCCTTCTGGAACCTAAACCCGGCGTAAACTGAGGGCTACCTGTACTTTGTCTTTTGTACTTATAAGTACGAATTTCTGTGTGATTTTTATACATCCAGTGTACTTAAATTATAACTAATGATCTGCATAGTTAATACAATTTATTCCTGTGTAATTTACATACAAATATTACATTTTTTGTTACAATTTTTTGATGCACTTTAACAATAACATTTTAAAATATTTTTGTGTGAATGTTTCAATTATTCATTTAGTATGATATTTAAATTACGATTTTTATTGTACAATTTTGTAATGTATGCATCTCCTTCCAATACGAAAATACAGTATATGTCCCTTAGCAAGACACCCTGTTTTCAGGGTCAAAAGTGGCTTAATAGAATTCCACCAGAGAAACAGAAGAAAAATGCTCACCAGCTCTGAGAGCTTTATAGAATCTTGCCCCTGGCCCGATGTTAAAATTATCATGATAATTGTGATATTTTAAAAATGGATCCCTCTTGCAATTGAGATTGATTGTAAAAGTTTATAAACAGTATAATACAGAACTTTGGGTGCAGTTCTACTATACAGCTCTGCAGGAGGAGATGAGGGACACTGGTGGAATTTTGGAAGCAGCATATCCCTGTGCATTGAAGGTGTAATGTAACATAGTAACATAGTAGATAAGGTTGAAAAAAGACCGAAGTCCATCGAGTTCAACCTATACAAATCTAAAATACTTACAAAAAGCTCCAGTTAAGCTTAAATAACCCCACTGAAAGGTGACCCATTTAATACTAGCAATCATATCCATGAATTTTGTTTATATACAGAAATGTATCCAGACTATTTTTAAATGTATCTAGCGTATTGGCATTCGCTACCTTCTTTGGTAATGAGTTCCACAATTTTATTGCTCTTACAGTGAAAAAACGTTTCCGTTGCAGGAGATTAAATCTCCTTTCCACCAACCTTAAATTGTGACCTCTTGTCAGAAAAAAATTGCTTGGAATAAACAGAGCTTCTGCCATCTCTGTATAAGGGTCTTGAATATATTTATATAAAGTAATCATGTCACCTCTCAAGCACCTTTTTTCTAAAGAAAACAGACCCAGTTTGGCTAGCCTCTCCTCATAGGTTAAATTCTCCAATCCCCTTATTAGCTTTGTGGCCCTTCTCTGAACTTTTTCTAGTCCTGCAATATCTTTTTTTGCGATTGGTCCCCAGAACTGCACTCCACACTCAAGGTTAGGTCTTACCAGGGCTTTATATAGTGACAGAATTATGCTTTCCTCCCTTAAATCAATGCCTCTTTTAATACATGCTAGTATCTTATTAGCCTTTGAAGCTGCTGCCCTGCATTGTGCACTCATCTTTAGCTTGTTATCTATTACTACTCACAAATCCATTTCCTCCTCTGTTTGGCTAAGTCTTGTTCCATTTAAAAAATATGTTGCCTGCTTATTTTTACTTCCAAAATGTAGAACCTTGAATTTTCCTGTATTAAATCTCATTTTCCATTTACTTGCCCATACTTCTAATTTTTGCAGATCCCTTTTTTATTAGAGTTCATCCTGCTCTGACCTAATGACCTTACTAAGCTTACGGCTAGATTATGAGTTTTGCGGTATGAGTGAAAAAGCATCGTTATGGCTCTTTTTCACTACCACTGGTATTACGAGTTTTGCAGGTATATCTGTAACGCACACTTTTTTGGCTGGAATGCTATGTAACTACCGCAGCTTTCAAAAAGTTATTTTTCAATGGGACTTCCATAAATCCTAGGATCCCCTAGGGGATCACTTCCATGTTTAAAGGAGTCACTCTTGAACGTATAGCCTAATAAGCCTGTTGTATATTAAGAGAGTGGCAAACAAACACATAATTTATTGACAACGAATTTATGTCGTATTGGGACAACTGCTATATATAGCATAACACTGCAACTGCTTAATATAAAGGACATTATTTGAGCTTGAAGGTTACAATATTTTGGTCCTTTCTGGAAAGTCATTGGTAATTGTCAACATAGGATTTATAGATAAGTCAGCCTCTCTTAGAAATAATTTTTTGCCGTATTACTATTTTAATATTTTTGTTGTATTATTGGTTAAGTTTTAACCTAATTGTTTTTGGATTGCTTGTATGATGAGAGTGGGAGTGGATGTGAAATGACTGCATTGATTTAAATTGTACATTATATATGTGGATAATAAATTTATTTTTTAAGACAAATCATATTAATCTCCAATAATTATTTTACCTCCAAGAATAATTTCATTTAATAGAAGATTTATTAAGACTGTAGCATTGGTCTAAAAGAAAACATTTTTGCTTCTCAATTATATAAATATATAAAAAATTACATATACCACCGAAATAGGATTTATCACAGGATATTATTATACAGGTATCCATAAGATTGTATTGGGAATATGCACAAAATAATTACCTGTTAATAATTAACCCACAGCTTTTAGCGCCATCTGATCACATTGTATTTTTTCAGTACTAAGACAACTACCTGGGAAGGAGGTAGTTATCCCAGATAGGTTAGGTGGGCAAGGTTTTAGAGCTGCGCCTCATATTTATTATTTAAATAGGGTTAGACTTAGGGTTAGGTTTAGGGGTTTGGGGGCGGCAGATTAGGAGTTAATAAATGTAGGTAGGTGGCGGCGATGTTAGGGGCGACAGATTAGGGGTTAATAAATGTTGGTAGATGAGGGTGATGTTAGGGGCGGCAGATAAGGAGTTATAAATGTAGTTAGGTGGCGGCGACGTCGGGGTCGGCAGATTAGGGGTTAATAAGTTTATTGTAGGTGGAGGCGATGTCGGAGCAGAAGATTAGGGGTTAATAAGTGTAGGTAGGTGTCGGCAATGTCGGGGGCAGCAGATTAGGGGTGTTTAGACTCGGGGTTTATGTTAGGGTGTTAGGTGTAAACATATGTACCTATATTGTCCTTTTTAGATTTTTTGCTATTTATGTACTTAAAGGTACATGAAACCCAAAATTTGTCTTTCATGATTCAGATAGAGAATACAATTTTAAACACATTTCTAATTTACTTCTATTATCTAATCTGTTTCTCTTGGTATCATTTGTTGAAGGAGCAGCAATGCACTACTAGTTTCTAACTGAACACATGGGTGAGCCAATCAAATTCAATATATATGCAGCCACCAATCAACAGCTAGAAGCTAGGTTCTCTGCTGCTCATGAACTTGCCTAGATAAACATTTCAGCAAATGATAACAAGAGAAGGAAGCAAATTAAAAAAATAGAAGTAAATTGGAACGTTGTTTAAAATTCTATTCTCTATCTGAATCATGAAAGAAAAAATTTGGGTTTCATGTCCCTTTAAAGAACCTTTTTTCATTTTCAATTTTGGCTAATTTGATTGCATTTTCATACATTGTCCCAATTTATATTATTTAATGATTTCCTTAAATCGTTGAGTTTTGCTTTCTTAAAATTAAAAGTCTTAGTTAAACCTTTAAGACACTGCATATGAAAGGAGATTTCCAATGTGACCATGTTATTTATGATCACTGTCACCCAAATGTTCTTTGACTTCTATGTTTGATATTATATCTGTATTGTTTGATAGCACTAAATCCAATATAGCGTTACTCCTAGTTGGTTCCTCTATTAATTGTGACAAGAAATTATCCATGAGAACATTTAATAATCTATCCCCCTTAGCTGAATTACTAGTTTCATTGGCGCAGTTTATATCAGGGTAGTTAAAAATCTCCCATAATTACAGCACTGTTTTAGCAGCTTTACCTATTTGGATTAGTGGTTGAGTTTCATCCGGGTCACTAATGTTTTTGGGGCTTGTAGCATGTTCCTAGTAATATTTTAATATTTTTTTAGGATTTTTCCCCCCACTCTTTATTTCAACCCACAGGGTCTCTACATTGTCACTTGTATCATAAATATCTTGTTGTAGGTTTAAGGTTAATGTTAATATACATGTAGATTCCTCCACCCCTTTTATTATTCCTGTCCCTCCTAAATAAAGTATAGCCCTCTAAGTTAACTGCCCAGTCATGTGATTCATCCCACACCTTTACAGAGTTTTAATATGGCAATACCATTTACATTGTGTCAACAGAAACTCAACAGAAACTCAAGCTCTTTTGTTACAATACTGTAGTAAAACTAGAAGATGTATAATAACCCTATAGGAGCTGGGAGATTGGGGCCTATATACCAAGCTCCGAATGGAGCTTGATGCCCCGTGTTTCTGGCGAGCCTGCAGACTCGCCAGAAACAGCAGTTATGAAGCAGCGGTCACAAAGACCCCTTCTCCATAACTTTGTCCGCCTGCTCTGAGCAGGCAGACAGACGTTGCCGGAATTCAACCCGATCGGGTTGATTGACACCTCCCTGCTGGCGGCTGATTGGCTGCGAGTCTGCAGGGGGCGGCGTTGCACCAGCAGCTCTTGTGAGCTGCTGGTGCAATGCTGAATACGGAGAGCGTATTGCTCTCCGTATTCAGCAAGGTCTTGGCGGACCTGATCCGCACTGTCGGATCAGGTCCGCCAGACTTTGTTAAATAGAGGCCATTGTGTATATATTGTACATGTGTATACACTGTATTATGTATGTGTATTATATAGAATTATATGTATTTTTTTATTTAAATAAATGTGTTTTTAAATTTTGTCATTTTCTTTTCTTTTTAGAAAGAAGATTTCATGTACAGGATATTAATATTCCATAAAATAGGAGCCGGGTCTTTTTTGTTTTACAAAAGTAAAATTTTTCAGCTTTAAAATATGTAAAACATGTTTTTTAGAATCAACAACATTTTTAATATTATTTGTATAGCCGCTTTAAGTTAAAACTGTACTATACGTGTTTTACTTTTAATATTGTGACCACACTGTACCAAACTTGTTCTATATTAATAACACATTTGTTAAATAATAGCTGCAATATTAGAAGTAAAACAAGTTTAGTACAGTATGAACTTAAAACAGCTATACAAATACAACATTTATAAAGCTGTCAATTCCAAAAAAACACATTTTACATAGTTCAAAGTTGAAAAGACGCCGCTGCTGTCTTCTATGGGATAAAAAATACTGTACATGAAATCTTCTTCCTAAAAAGAGAACACGTCAAAAGCTAAAAACACATTTATTCAAATAACAAAAACAGTTTACATATTATAATATTTGACAGTATAATGTGTACATAAAATAAACTGCTTACACATGTATAATATAAATAAACAAATCCCCTAAAAGTAGGGGAAAACCCTTTTGCAAAAGCAATAATTATGGCAAGTGTCTCTATGCAGAGTAATCCACAATCAATGTTTCATGGGATATTACGGATGGCTCCTGTGGACAGGAAATAGTGGTTTGTAAGTGACTTGTAGGTGGTGTACTTACCCCCCTCTTCATGGCTAAATGCGATACTGGCCTGGAGTTGAGCTGCAGTTAGGGAGACCCCTCTCCTGGGCATCTGTCAATCTGAAAAACATTGCTTGGAGCCACACCGCTCCCACAAGCCGCTCGATCCAGACGTCAAGAACTCTCACACGGTCCAGCTGAGAGACATGACGTCATCATGCTGTGCCGACTTTCAGGGGGTAAGATACTTCCAATCTTTGTGGCCACTTCAATGCCTTATTCCAATTCCTTACTTTGCCAAGCTTGTAATGTAAGCCTTCAGGGGTAAATATTGCTTGCTCCAAAAATGGCCCAATGTATAGAATGTGAAAAAGTTAGGAGCCGCAGTAAAACAGTATTAACTTTATTTTCGATGCATTAAAACAGGAACGGTAACATGTAACAAAAAAACAAAAAACATGCCGTTAGTTGATAGAAAAGCTGACGCGTTTCAGAATACTAGCCGTACTCATAGCTCTCTAGCTACCCTTGTTACTAATGGGCTTTTTAAAGGGTTTAAAATCCTGTGATTGGCTAAGGGACAATGATTAGTTTCACTCATTCTTTGCTATTATAATTTTTAACTACAAATTATGTAATGAGCATATGTTTATGTATGATTGTATTACTAATACAAATTCATGTTAATTTTTGCATTCCATATATAAATCTATACATTTGATATCAGTATTTGCGGGCTGTTGTGAAAATATATAGAACAATTAGGAAAAAGTTGGTCACTTAATAATGACTAAAGATTATACTATCATAAAGATTATACACAGTGTACTAAATCCTACAAACATTTGTTCATAAATATTTGTTAATAAATTTAGAATCTATAACTACACTGCAACATAACTCCCCTATTCAGCTGATATTTCTCAATTATCTAGCTCAGTATTATAACTATAAATTAACATCTAAGTTTTGTTTTATTTCATAATGTGGGTAGTAATATGTAGTGTAAATAGTAATGCCCAATCCTGCCTATTGAATTAGCTGTATTACAATTGGTGATAGGTCAGGATTCATTGGGAATTACATTAAGATTACTAAAGTAGGCTTATTTAGTCCTTACCATATGTACATCTAATACCAAAAGTTAATTAGATCATAGGCTGAATTTAGTCCTGTCGGGTATCTAGTTTGTAACTGGAATATCCAGTACACCTCCCTCTTGGCAAGTGCCCTCTCTCTGTCCCCCCCTCCTCTCCATCCAGAACCCACAGTTTCTATGATGGTCCAATTAAAGCTAGTGCTATCTTTGTTATGGACTCTATTAAAATGCTGGACTAGAGGGGTAGTTAAGACTCCTGCCTTAATATCAGAGAGGTGTTCCCTGATACGTACATGTGTCTCCCTTGTTGTCATCCCTACGTATTGTAGTCAGCAGGCCATGAAGGCTGCTAGGTACACGGTGAATATGCTTCTACAATTCATGCACTTTTTATAATTGTAACTTTTATTAGTGACATAGCTTTTAAAGCTCTCTCCCACCATCAAATGTTCACAGGCTTTGTACGTGAAATTACTGCATTTGTAAATGCCCTTGAATCTAAACCACGAGCTGTGTTCTTCCCTCTGTGGTGTTTTAAGTTGTGTGGGTGCCAGAATGTTGCCCATTGAAACTCCCCTCCTAAAGGAGCACTTACACCCTTTCTCAACTGTCTCTACCAGAGCATCATCCACTGCCAATAATTAAAAAAAAAAAAATGTTCACTATATGACAGATTTTGTGATATTGTGTGCTGTAATCAGTAACAAAGAAAATTCCTCTGCTCTTGTCATTTCAAATTATTGGCATTGGATGATGCTCTGGTAGAGACAGTTGAGAAAGGGTGTAAGTGCTCCTTTAGGAGGGGAGTTTCAATAGGCAACATTCTGGCACCCACACAACTTAAAACACAACAGAGGGAAGAACACAGCTCATGGCTTAGATTCAAGGGCATTTACAAATGCAGTAATTGCACCTGCAAAGCCTGTGAACATTTGATGGTGGGAGAGAGCTTTAAAAGCTATGTCACTAATAAAAGTTACAATCATAAAAAATGCATGAATTGTAGAAGCAGATTCACCGTGTACCTAGCAGGCTGCATGGCCTGCTGCCTACAATACGTAGGGATGACAACAAGGGAGACACATGTACGTATCAGGGAACACCTCTCTGATATTAAGGCAGGAGCCTTAACTACCCCTCTAGTCCAGCATTTTAATAGAGTCCATAACAAAGATAGCACTAGCTTTAATTGGACCATCATAGAAACTGTGGATGCTGGACGGAGAGGAGGGGGGGACAGAGAGAGGACACTTGCCAAGAGGGAGGTGTACTGGATATTCCAGTTACAAACTAGATACACGACAGGACTAAATTCAGCCTATGATCTAATTAATTTTTGGTATTAGATGGACATATGGTAATGACTAAATAAACCTACTTTAGTAATTTTAATGTAATTCCCAATGAATCTTGACCTATCACCAATTGTAATACAGCAAATTCAATAGGCAGGATTGGGCATTACTATTAACACTACATATTACTACCCACATTATGATGTAAAACAAAACTTAAATGTTAATTTATAGTTATAATACTGAGCTAGATAATTGAGAAATATCAGCTGAATAGGGGAGTTATGTTGCAGTGTAGTTATAGATTCTAAATTTATTAACAAATATTTATGAACAAATGTTTGTAGGATTTAGTACACTGTGTATAATCTTTATGATAGTACAATCTTTAGTCGTTATTAAGTGACCAACTTTTTCCTAA
The DNA here is from genome assembly GCF_027579735.1 of Bombina bombina. Lineage (NCBI taxonomy): Eukaryota > Metazoa > Chordata > Amphibia > Anura > Bombinatoridae > Bombina > Bombina bombina. The sequence continues at coordinate 42,859,354 of NC_069506.1, forward strand.
TTGTTATCTATGCAGATATATTTTCACAACAGCCCGCAAATACTGATATCAAATGTATAGATTTATATATGGAATGCAAAAAGTAACATGGATTTGTATTAGTAATACAATCATACATAAACATATGCTCATTACATAATTTGTAGTTAAAAATTATAACAGCAAAGAATGAGTTAAACTAAGCATTGTCCCTTGGCCAATCACAGGATTTTAAACCCTTTGAAAAGCCCATTAGTAACAAGGGTAGCTAGAGAGCTATGAGTACGGTTAGTATTCCGAAACGCGTGAGCTTTCTATCAACTAAGGGCATGTTTTTTGTTTTCTGTTACATGTTAACGTTCCTGTTTTAATGCATGGAAAATAAAGCTAATACTGTTTTACCTCGGCTCCTAACTTTTTCACATTCTAAACATGTATAATATACCCACATCCTCTTAGCTCTTTTAGGTTTAATATTAAGTTGTTGTTTTTTGTTTTTCTATAACAATAGTGATCACATAAATAGAAAATATATACTTGTTCTGTGGGTATTTCATAGGCATTCTCTGGGATTAAACTGTATTTTAATGAGGAAACATTGCCAGGAGTTTCTGATTTTAAAATAAATATATCCTCTATCTTAGATACACCTATTCCCCCATATCTGTCTTGTAAGCCTCTGTGGGGAGATTTGCAATTGTAAGAAATCTACTGAATGTACACTGAAACTTAGTTTACATATCTATTTTTGCTAAAACAGCAATCCCAATGGTTTCCTATAGACAGCACATTGCCTCTTGTCGAAACAGAGAGGGTCAGCCCAGAGACTATCGTGCCATGGCCATTCAAATAAAACAAATTAATGAACTAATTTGGATCTTTCATTACAAATGAATTCGGATTAATTTTGTTTTGTTATTAGGGTGATTTGGAGATTCGGATACATCCGAATCTCCGAATTACCCAAATTTTGTGCAAATTTTTATTCAAAATGAAACGAATTGCACGTCTACTTTTAACATTGGGGCCTTATTATTTTTTGCAAGATTCTGAATTATATATATTTTTTTACTCATTTTGTTATGTGAAGATTCAGGGCAAGAATCCCCTTAATTAGACAAACCACATGTATAAGCGAAATAGACAATTAAAGATAAGAACCCGCACAATACAAAACAGTGCCAAAACAATTCTTAACCTGAAACATCACAAAATTATATTAATTAAATATAAAATAAAATTTTGTTTTTAACAAAACGCCGTTCAAATCAGCCAATACGATTTCAGTAGCTCTCATCCTATTGGCTGGTTTGAAAATGTCATCCAATAGGAATGCAAGGTACCCAAATATAAAATGGGTACCTTGCATTCAATCTTCAGTGTGCAGCGACGATCGCAGGAAGTGGATCCTCCACACTGGATGGCGCGGCAGCCACCATTCCTGCTCCACGTCCGCCTTCGCTCTGGATGAAGAAAGATGTCCCCACGCTGGATGAAGATGGAGCCGCCTGAAAGAAGACCTTCTCACCAGACTTCAGGAATGGTGAATACATATTTCGTGGGGTTAGTGTTAGGTGTTTTGTTTTTTTTTTGGGTGGGTTTTTTTTAGATTAGGGTTTTTATTTATATTTTAATGGGCACTAAAGAGCTAATTGACCTTTTAAGGGTAATGCCCATGCAAATGCCCCTTTAGGGGCAATGGGTAGCTTAGCTTTTTAGTTTTGGGTGGGTGGGTTTTACTGTTAGAGGGTACTTTGTCATTTTTTTAATGTAAAAGAGCTGTTTAACTTAGGGCAATGCCCTACAAAAGGCACCTTTAAGGGCTATTGGTAGTTAAATTAGGGGGTGTTTTTATTTTTAGGTGTTTTTTTAGTTTTATAGGGGTATTAGACTAGGTTTAATTTTTATTATTTTGAATAATTTTATTATTTTTGTAATCTTAGATTTTTTTTTATTTTTCATACTTTTTCAGGTTTTTTTGTAATAATAGTTTTTTTTATTTTTTTCTTAATGTTAGGATTTTGTAATTTAGGTTTTTTTATTTTAAGTTTATTTTAGTTTTTTAAAATGGTTATGTTAAGTTTATTTATAGTTTAATCTTATTTTTTTTTGTTTCACAGGAAAGTTTTTATTTATTTTAATGTAGTTTTATTGTAACTTTAATTTAAAATCAGGGGATGTTAGGTTTAGGGGTTAATAGTTTAATTTACTGTGTCGCGATGTGGTGGGCTGGCGGTTTAGGGGTTAATAGGTTTATTATAGTAGTTTCAATGCAGGGGGTGGCGATTTAGGGGTTAATATGTTTATTTTATTAGTAGTGATGTGTGATGCCGGAGGTTTAGGGGTTAATAGATTTATTTTAGTAGTAGCGATGTGGGTGGGCGGTGGATTAGGGGTTAAAACTTTATTTTAGTGTTATCGATTTGGGGGGTCGGCGGATTAGGGATTAATAGTTTGTTTTAGTGTTGACGATGTAGGGGGTCGGCAGATTAGGGGTTATTAGTTTATTTTAGTTTTGGCGGTATGGGTGGGAGACAGATTAGGGGTTAATAGGTTTATGTTAGTATTTGCGATGCTGGGGGATGGCGGTCTAGGGGTTAATAGTGTAGCGTATCGGTGTTAGTGTACTTTTTATAATTTTTTAATGATTTTTGTGAAATATTTTCGTTTTTGCAAAATCCATAACTACTGTTTTTTTTAGTGGAATGGATTGTGGCGGTATAAGCACAACTTGTAATATGGGTGACCTGAAAATTCCATACTCAAAAGCCATATTTTGAGTGCGGAATGGATGTTGCCGTACAGGCTAAAACGGTAGCGGTATAGCTGTACCGTCGTGACATGTAATACAGGTGACATACCATTCCACGCACAAAGAACAATTTTTCAGCAGTGTAGCCATACCGCACAACTTGTAATTTAGGTGAATGTTAGATGAACATTTTCAAATTGTGCAGGAAGTCAGTATGAGCAACCGCAAGGGGCCACATGTGCAGCAGAAGAGAGTTCGTTCTTGTACATATAAGCAACATGTATGAGCAACATATACATATAAATGACAGTTTATTGGTATTAAAATATTCCATGGGGTCAGGATACCCATGTTAGGGATAGATTAAAAGTGGAATGCTAAATATAGTTTACGTGCAAGTGATATTAGCTCTCCACTTTGTAATACCAGTGCCCAATAATGGGAACTGGTATTACAAGTAAATCGCAATGCAATTACGAACTTGCATTCGCATTGCTTGGAAGCATTGCACTCACGAGAGAGCACTTCCTTAGGCTCCTATGGGAGCCTTGTTCTGATGCCATTAGAAATGGCATCAAAACCTCCCGAAGCGAAGGGGGTAAGTAGCGCAGCGATAGGCAGCATTTTTAAATACATATGAATATGATTATATACTGTACATATATATGTATGTATTATTATGTGCATATACAAATACTAACACATAAATATATATGTCTATAAGCATAGACATATATATTTATTTGGAACACACATTTCCCCTAGACCTCAATGTAAAAGCTTTTTTCAGTGCTGTTTTTTTTCTAATACCCTACACCCACAAACTTTAAAGCCCCAAAACTGCCTAGTTCAGTTATTTTTTATTAAAAATAATTCTAAATATATATTTTTTTCCATAAAAAACTATAATACCCTCTATTTTAAGGGCATTTGGGGCACTTTTAGAAAATTAACCAGAAATCCACTCTCTGGTTAATTTTCGGAGCACTAATTGCTACTGCGAGCTTGATGTAAGCAATAATCAGTTACTTGTTTTGGCTGGTTAATAATCGTGCATCTGCAAACCAGCAAATTTAGCACTCCACTTGTAATCTAGCCCATAGTCAGTTAAAAAGAGCAAATACTCAAAGCAGTGGACACTTAAAGGGATAGTAAAGTCAAAATTAAACTTTCATGATTCAGATAGGGCATGTAATTTTAAACAACTTTCTAATTTACTTTTATCATTATATGTGCTTTGTTTTCTTGATATTCTTAATTAAAAGCTTAACCTAGGTATGCTCATATGCTTATTTCTCAGCTCTTGAAGTCCTCCTTTAATCTCAGTGCATTTTGACAGTTTTTCACAGCTAGAGGGCATTAGTTCATGTGTGCTATGTAGATAATATTGTGCTCATGCACGTGGAGTTACCGAAGAGTCAAAACTGATTGACTAAAATGCAAGTCTTTCAAAAGAACTGAAATAAGGAGGAAGTTCGCAGAGGCTTAGATACAAAAGGTAAAAATCATATTAATATTACTATGTTCGTTATGCAAAACTAGGGAATCAGAAATAAAGTACTATATCTTTTTAAACAATACAAATTCTGATGTAGACTGTCCTTTTAAGTCATCAAGCATATCACATGTACTTTATTTATATTGATTTTAGTTGTTATTGTTTTTAGTGCCATACTTTAAATAATAAATATTTGAATACGATTATTAGGTAATATTTACCTAATATGTCAAAGTTGTATTCTCTATTCGATACAGAGTCATCTAAAACATCACATTTTGATACAAAAAAAAATGTAATTATAAGCAATGGCAACATAGTTATAGTTAAGCAAAAAATTTATAAATGTAATAAGTTTTTATTACTTAGAAAATGTGGATTTTATATATATGTCCCCTCAACAATTTCTTCAACCAAAAATAAATAAACTTGTTCATTTTTCTTTCATGGGGATTTCTCCAGTCACCAAAATTTCTAGTTTAAATTTCTTTCATAATAAAGAGATTATAGGGAGTGTCAGTACAGAATAAAATACAAACTGCTTTATAAATATTTTCACGTACGATATGAACCACACGGCTTTAACTAGTAATCTTCAATGAATTCCCTCTCCTCCTAAACCACATTTAAAAAAGACAGCTAATTTATCTGTTTCATGACTTAATCAATCAATTGTAGTAAGGCTAATTAGCTACTTTACTCCATTCTTACAAACTAATAAATCCAAGCAATGCTTGAAATGATTTTTAATTATATGTTAAGCGTTAACGCTGTTTTAACAATTAAGTGATATTTAAAGGGAAATAAGTAGAAATGCAATATTTTTTGTTCTGGCAATCATCATAAGATGCGAAAGAGTGATTAAACGCATTATTTGATTGCCTGTAAGATGTTTAATTCTAAATTAATTCTAAAATATATTTGCACATTTTCACAATAAATTAGCTCTGCAAATTGTGCTTTTGTATTTGCCTCCATATAATCTGGTGGAACCTGCAAAAAGCTACATAGAGATTTTGTTTTTATCAGGAGCTCATTTGTATCTGTCCACAATACCTGACAGCAAAAAAGATAAGATAAATATATTTAAGAGGTTTTTCAAATGGGTATGTTCCTGAACTGCTAAAAACAATGCAGGACATGCAAACGGGTCCCCTGGCCATTTCTTTTTTTATTTTATTTAAATTAGCAGTGAGTGTTTCTGCAAATTCTAATCCCAGTTTATCCCCTTTAGCTTGTTTTATAGGATTGCGACCACTCATGACACAATCACTTGTAGAGTTCAGATAGGTGAACTTACCTGCAATGTGTCAGAGAAGCTACCTACAAAACACATTATTCTACCACCAACATTACAGATTTTCTGAAACAAAACCCTTTATATGCTTTAAATGTTCAGCTTCCCACTGGATATATGCAAAGCACATCCATTTGGAAAAAAATGCCCTAAGTGACTGTAACAGGAATAGACCTTGTCCTGCTATTACAGACATCCCTTCTCTAACCACATGGGGTGCGATCCGATATACAGCGTAGTTTTCGACGCAAGCGAGGGAACCCGCGCAGCCCTTAGTTTCAACTCGCACATCAGGGTATTACATATACCCTGCCGGCAGTTGCTAAAGTGCCGTAAGTCGGACAAACTAGCGATGTCCAGAAATAAGCGTAACTACAAATTTCTGGAGTCGCTAGTGACTTACGGCACTTTAGAAACTGCCTGCACCTAATAAAACTAGCTAAAATATTAAATCTCCCGTAACTGTCTAACCTGCCTCCCAAAAATCAGCCCGACACCTATACCCCTATATCTGCAATCCCCCCTCTCACTCCTAATAATAAATGTATTAACCCCTAGACCAACAACCCCCCACAACACAATAAGCCTAATTATTAACCCCTAAACCGCCATAGCCCACACCGCAATAAACCTATCCTAGTATTAACCCCTAAACCGCCGCTTCTGGACCCCCCTACACCGCTGCCACCTACATTAAATGTATTACCCCCTAAACCTAAGACTAACCCTAACACCCCCCTAACTTTTAATATTAATATTATTAACTAAATTATTCCTATTTAAAACTAAATACTTACCTATAAAAAAAAACTAAGATAGCTACAATATAATTAATAATTACATTGTAGCTATTTTAGGATTTATATTTATTTTACAGGTAACTTTATATTTATTTTAACTAGGTACAATAGCTATTTAATAGCTACCTAGTTAAAATAATTACAAAATTACCTGTAAAATAAATCCTAACCTAAGTTACAAATACACCTAACACTACATTATCAATAAATTAATTAAATAAATTAACTACAATTATCTAAAATAAAATACAATTAAATAAGCTAAACTATATTACAAAAAAAACAAACACTAAATTACAAAAAATAAAAAAATATTACAAGAAGATTAATCTAATTACACCTAATCTAAGCCCCCTAATAAAATAAAAAAGCCCCCAAAAATAATAAAATTCCCTATCCTAAACTAAATTACAAATAGCCCTTAAAATGGCCTTTTGCGGGGCATTGCCCCAAAGTAATCAGCTCTTTTACCTGTAAAAAAAAAAAAAGAAATACAATACCCGCCCAACATTACAACCCACCACCCACACACCCCTACACTAAAACCCACCCGATCCACCCTTAAAAAAAACTAACACTACCCCATTGAAGATCACCCTACCTTGAGTCGTCAAGGCACCAGTGGTCATCCAATCTGCAGAAGTCTTCATCCTATCCAGGCAGAAGAGGACATCCGGACCGGCAAGACATCTTCATCCAAGCGGCATCTTCTATCTTCATCCATCCGACGAGGAACGGCTCCATCTTGAAGACCTCCGGCGCGGAACATCCTTCTAGGCCGATAACTACCCGACGAATGGCTGGTCCTTTAAATGATTTCATCCAAGATGGCGTCCCTCAAATTCCGATTGGCTGATAGGATTCTATCAGCCAATCAGAATTAAGGTAGGAAAATTCCAATTGGTTGATTTAATCAGCCAATCGGATTGAAGTTCAATCCGATTGGCTGATTGGATCAGCCAATAGAATTGACCTCGCATTCTATTGGCTGATCCAATCAGCCAATCGGATTGAACTTCAATCTGATTGGCTGATAGCATCAACCAATCGGATTTTTCCTACCTTAATTCCGATTGGCTGATAGAATCCTATCAGCCAATCGGAATTCGAGGGACGCCATCTTGGATGACTTCATTTAAAGGACCAGCCATTCATCAGGTAGTCGTCGGCCTAGAAGGATTTTCCTGTGCTGGAGGTCTTCAAGATGGAGCCATTCCTCATCGGATGGATGAAGATAGAAGATGCCGCTTGGATGAAAATTTCTGCCGGTCTGGATGTCCTCTTCTGCCCGGATAGGATGAAGACTTCTGCCGGTCCGGATGTCCTCTTCTGCCCCATCGGATGACCACTGGTGCCCGGCTGGGTGAAGACAGCTCAAGGTAGGGTGATCTTCAACAGGGTAGTGTTAGGTTTTTTTAAGGGGGGATCGGGTGGGTTTTAGAGTAGGGGTGTGTGGGTGGTGGGTTGTAATGTTGGGGGGTATTGTATTTCTTTTTTTTACAGGTAAAAGAGCTGATTACTTTGGAGCAATGCCCTGCAAAAGGCCCTTTTAAGGGCTATTTGTAATTTAGTTTAGGATAGGGAATTTTATTATTTTGGGGGGCCTTTTTATTTTATTAGGGGGCTAAGATTAGGTGTAATTAGATTAAACGTCTTGTGTTTTTTTGTAATATAGTTTAGTTTATTTAATTGTATTGTATTTTAGATAATTGTAGTTAATTTATTTAATTAATTAATTTATTGATAGTGTAGTGTTAGGTGTAATTGTAACTTAGGTTAGGATTTATTTTACAGGTAATTTTGTAATTATTTTAACTAGGTAGCTATTAAATATTTATTAACTATTTAATAGCTATTGTACCTAGTTAAAATAAATACAAAGTTACCTGTAAAATAAATATAAATCCTAAAATAGCTGCAATGTAATTATTAATTATATTGTAGCTATTTTAGGGTTTATTTTATAGGTAAGTATTTCATTTTTAATAGGAATAATTTAGTTAGTAATATTAATATTATTTATATTTATTTAAATAATAATTAAGTTAGAGGGGTGTTAGGGTTAGACTTAAGTTTAGGGGGTAATACATTTAATGTAGGTTGCGGCGGTGTAGGGGGGTCAGATAAGAGGTTAATATATTTAATGTAGGTGGCGGTGGTGTAAAGGGGTCAGATTAGAGGTTAATATATTTAATGTAGGTGGCGGCGGTGTAGTGGGTTCAGATTAGGGGTTAATAAATTTAATGTAGTTGGCGGCGGGGTCCGGGAGCGGCGGTTTAGGGGTTAAACACTTTATTTAGGTGCGGCGGGGTCCGGGAGCGGCAGTTTAGGGGTTAATACATATAATGTAGGTGGCGGTGGGCCCTGGGAGTGGCGGTTTAGGGGTTAATACACTTAATTAGGTATTGCGGTGGGGGATTGCGGTTGACAGGTAGATAGACATTGCGCATGCGTTTGGTGTTAGTTTTTTTTTTGCAGGAATTTTAGGGAGTTACGGTGCTCCAATACTCAGCGCAAGGCCTGCTATGGCTGCATTTTATGGCGAGGTGAAAATGGAGTAAGTTTTCTCCATTTTCGCCACGTAAGGCCTTGTGCTGGATATTGGATACCAAATTGCGCGGGTTTTATATGTTAGTCTATGGGGAAAAAAACTACGTCCGACGAGTGAAATATATGTGCCGCATTTATATGCGGCGCTGTATATAGAATACCAAACCCGCACAAAAACCGGCGTTGGCGGCTTTTACGGGTGACGCTGCATATCGGATGGGGCCCTTGATATCTTCACAAGAACTCTTTTTTTCTTCAACTTCCATGCAGGTATTGTCTGCTCCAGCATAACTATAGGAACTGTCATTTTAACCAGGTGCTTGTTACTGCTTTACTGGGAGACATAAACCACTAATTTCACAATCTGAACAGTATGAAAAACAGCCTTAATTCACATTTTCAGAAGGAGAATTAAAAAACAGTAGCAACAGTAGTTAATCTTTAGCACCTCTCATAAAGCATAGGATGAGAGCTATATATATATAAATACACTGTAAAAATAAATATACTGTATATGTACTGTACCAATTAGTAGAACTCAACCAGAATCAAGCAATAGTCTCTTTTAGCCCAATTTGGCTTTCACAGAGGAGAACTTTTCTAAAATATATGAGCCTGGTCTTACCTATACAGGTCAGTCCAGTCCTGAAATACCAGATGATATTCCTCAGAATGAGGAACATGGAAACCCCAGGTACTCCTTTGAGCCTTGTTTGGGCCTCTTCAGTGAGGTGAAGCCATATTCCTTTAGGCACATTGGACAAGGACTCCTCGCCTGGTTTCCCCTATAACCCTTATGCAGACCCTTAAAGATAATATTTTAAATATTATAACATTTGATATTTTACATATTAATAAACCAGGAACAAACAATAGCTCAATAGCTTGTTCTCTGGTAAATTGCCACCCTATAAAGGTCCGTCCAGTCCCAAAATACCAGGCAATCCTCCTTTGAAAAAGGAATATGGCAACCTATAAATATATTTACAATAAATAAATCATTAAATAACATTTCAATTAAACACAAACAAAAACATAACTGCTACTATGATAACTTTTCTTAAGTGATAACATGAATTCCAAAAGCAAAATTATTATCCCAAGAGAGGAAAAAAAATATTGCTAAAGCTAAACTACCCCTAAAAACTGTCCCTATAAAATGTCCCTCAGAAAACATACCCAAGAATTACCTTCACCTAACCCTCTAGTCCCTAAAACCTTCCTAACACTGTCCCTCATATATTGTCCCTCTCTCTCACTGAAGTCCCTCCAGCTGACCCTAAAACAAAATAAATAAATACAGCAATCAGCAGCAATAACATAATCAGTTCAAAATATATATTAAAATCTATGTACATCAGTGTTTCCATTTAGTATTTTTCCAGATGCCTTTAGAGTCAGTTTCTCCCATACATTTTTTGCAAGCATAAAAATACAAAAAAAAATCTTCCACAGATCATTCATACACATGCACTCACATCCACAACTTATGTCTTAAAAACAAAAAGTATTTTTACATCCGACAAAAATTACACGATACGCCAATTACCACATCACGCTTGATTTCACTCCTTCTACTCCACACAAACCAAACATAATAATTTCATACATAATCAACTCTATCCCTGTCAAGCCCATAATCATAAGCGCTTTCCATACATTCTTAGCATACTCACAACTCTACACCACATGCAATAGTTTTTCCACTTGACCACATCCCCCCCTTGGACAACACCGAGGGCTTGATTTAAAAACATCGCTGGCATGGAGAGAAATCACACAAAATCTTTTGTATTTTTTTTAGACCTTGTATTGTAATGTGGGAGTCTCTGTTTTACATAAAATCACTAGGGCCCCTATTTAACAAAGGTCTTGCGGACCTGATCCGACCTCGCTGAATGCTGAGAGCGATACAAGAGCTGCTGGTGCAACGCCGCCCCCTGCAGACTCGCGGCCAATTGTTGGAAAGCAGGGGGTGTCAATCAACCCGATCGTACTCAATCGGGTTGAATTGCAGCGATGTCTGTCCGCCTGCTCAGAGCAGGCAAACAGGTTATGGAGCAGCGGTCTTTGTGACCGCTGCTTCATAGCTGCTGTTTCTGGCGAGTCTGAAGACTCGCCAGAAACACGGGCCGTCAAGCTCCTTTCGGAGCTTGATAGATAGGCCCCTAGATATAGACATAAATATTTCTCAAGATAAAATGTATGTTTCTACATTTTTTTAAGTGCCTTGCCATACAGATGAGAATTCTTAGAATATCTTGCCTGAGCGGCAATGTTTTGGATATCAGGCCCAATCTTCTCCTTCTTTAAAACACCCTAGTTGGGAAACGCCCATGCACTGCCATCCATGCCATATCCTTCTGCCTAATAACCAAAGCGTTATCATTCATATTCTTCCATACCTCTGAGTTTTAGTCAGTCCACCAATTACATGCAATTGATCTCTATCCTGTAAAACTTCCATTACTATCGCATAGCACATCTTTTGAAACAACCACCAACTGATGCTTCCATATAGACAGAATTATTATTATTTTTTATGCCTGATGAAACGGTCTGTGAACCGTGAAACGCGTTGCATTATTGGGTGTTCACAGGACACCTTATTATCCACTTATATCAGCAACCATTGTGCTGTTGTTTTTAAACTTTTATGCTTCTTTTAATAAATTTGGATACATTTTATATCCTTTGAGTGGATTTTTTCTACCCAGTATCTGCCTTTGTCCACCTATGAGAGACCAGCTCAGCACCTGAGAGAATACACTGGGACTATCATTCAACAGCATTACCACTATCAAGATACCTCTAGTTTGGGTGAGCTGCCACCCCTGCTCCAATCTGCAGCCTGCTTCTACAAGCACATTGGTGTGCTCTGGGAATATGTGAGTACCCTCCATATTAAGGAATTTGTTCTTGTTGCACCATTAATAGTCTCCCTTGTAGCACCTTTAACTTACGCCAAGAGAGCCTTCCAGTGGGTGAGCTGTTACACCTATATAATTCTACAGCCTGCCCCTACCAGCACATAAGTGTGCTTTCCAAATCTGTGAGTACCCATTTGGCTTCAGATATATTACTCGTTGTTGCTTAATAGATGATACTACACATGAGGCCCCCCTATTCTGTTTTATTTTATCTGATACTTCCATATACACTTCCAAATCTTCACATAAAACCATGGTGACTCAAGAAACTCCAGCCAAACCAAACCTTCATAACAAAACACCTGCAGCATCTGCACATACACCCAACAATGCTATTTTTCATGCTTAGCATTATAAACATTCTTATATACAAAAACCTCTCAATCTCAGGCATATTCTCAATTTTTCCACAACTGAACTTCAGAATAAGTCAAACATTACGCTCACAATTTCCCTAAAAAACCAATCAGGAACTGGAAAAATATTATTAACATACAAAAAAATCAGGATCAATACAGTGGATCAATACAGCCTTTGGCCTCTAGTTATCAAGCCGTCGACTTTCTTGCATTCAATGGCACCAATACGCTCGCCTAAGATCACTTAACATCGCCGCCGCTGACCTGAATACGTTCTCCAAAATTATCAAGAAAGCTGTCAAAAAGCTGCGCACCAAGTACGGAGCGATGAGCAGCAGACTGTTGTTAACTAACTCAGCCAATAGGATTGAGCTTGCATTCTATTGGCTGATTGGAACAGCCAATAGAATGCGAGCTCAATCCTATTGGCTGATTGCATCAGCCAATAGGGTTTTTCCTACCTTAATTCCGATTGGCTGATAGAATTCTATCAGCCAATCGGAATTCAAGGGACGCCATATTGGATGACGTAATTTAAAGGAATATTTATTCGTCGGGTAGTCGTCAGCCTGGAAGGATGCTCCGCGTCAGATGTCTTGAAGATGGACCTGCTCCGCTCCGGATGGATGAAGATAGAAGATGCCGCCTGGATGAAGACTTCTGCCCGTCTGGAGGTCCTCTTCTGCCCAGATAGGATGAAGACTTCTGGCAGCCTGGAGGACCACTTCTGCCCGGTTGGGTGAAGACATCTCAAGGTAGGGTGATCTTCAAGGGGGTAGTGTTAGGTTTTATTAAGGGAGATTGGGTGGGTTTTAGAGTAGGGTTGGGTGTGTGGGTTGTAATGTTGGGGGGGTATTGTATTTTTTTTACAGGTAAAAGAGCTGATTACTTTGGGGCAATGCTCCGCAAAAGGCCCTTTTAAGGGCTATTTGTAATTTAGTGTAGGGTAGGGATTTTTATCATTTTGAGGGGCTTAGATTAGGTGTAATTAGTTTAAAATTCTTGTAATTATTTTATTATTTTCTGTAATTTAGTGGGGGGGTTGTACTTTAGTTAATTTTATTTAATTTTATTTAATTGTATTTAGTTAAGGTAATTAATTTAATGATAGTGTAGTGTTAGGTGTAATTGTAACTTAGGTTAGGTTTTATTTTACAGGTATATTTGTATTTATTTTAGCAAGGAAGTTATTAAATAGTTAATAACTATTTAGTAACTATTCTACCTAGTTAAAATAAATACAAACTTGCCTGTAAAATAAAATAAATCCTAAAATAGCTACAATGTAACTATTAATTATATTGAAGCTATTTTAGAGTTTATTTTATAGGTAAGTATATATTTTTAAATAGGAATAATTTATTTAATAATAGGAATATTTATTTAGATTAATTTAAATTATATATAAATTAGGGGGTGTTAGGGTTAGATTTAGGATTAGGGATTAATAAATGAAATATAGTGGTGGCGGTGAAGGGGGGCAGATTAGGGGTTAATAAATATATTGTAGGTGGTGGTGGGCTCCGGGAGTGGCGGTTTAGGGATTAAACACTTTATTAGAGTTGTGGTGGGCTCCGGGAGCGGAGGTTTAGGGGTTAATAACTTTATTTAGGTGCGGCGGGCTCCGGGAGTGGCGGTTTAGGGGTTAATAAGTATAATGTAAGTGGCGGCGGTGTAGGTGGGGCAGATTAGGGGTGTTTAGACTCGAGGTGCATGTTAGGGTGTTAGGTGTTCACATTCCTATAGGAATCAATGGGATATCGGGCAGCAGCAAACATAAGCTTTCGCTGCTGTCAGACTCCCATTGATTCCTATGGCATCTACTGCCTCCAGGGCGGCGGATTGAAAACCAGTTACGCTGGGTCGGAATAGTGGCGAGTGTACCTGCTAGTTTTTTGATAACTACCAAAAGTAGTCAGATTGTGCCGAACTTGCGTTTGGAACATCTGTAGTGACGTAACCATCGATCTGTGTCGGACTAAGTTCGGCAGATCGTATGTTACGTCACTATATTCTACTTTTGCCGGTCTGTAGGGTTTGATAGCTACGGCGAATCAGGCTCGCCACAAATATGCTGCGGAATTCCAGCGTAATTGCGGTTGACAGCTTGATAAATAGAGGCCTTTACCTTTAACATTTTCCCTTCCAAATTCAAATATCTTAAAACCCATAAATTATTTTTTCCCTTTACTTTCACACACACATTTTGCCAACTTTCATCCCCATTCAAGTTATCATTAAATTTAATATGAAGCACTTCAATAGCATCCTTCTGCACAGGCCAACTACTACTACTACTTAACTCCAAATTTCTGCACTCAACAAAATGCTTTTACAGCTCATTTATCCTAATTCACTCTAAATCCACTTGCCATACAAAAACACTCAAAACTGAACTTTAGATCTACTTAAACCAGCTTGATTCTTACATACCATACTAACATCATCCATACAGCCCAAAACTTTTAAACATCTACCACCACTTCCAGGCACTTCCACATCTCTACTTATTTTATCATATATTAATCTCTTTAACAAAGGCACCATCACACAAATGAATAGTACAGGGGACAAAGGACTACCTTGTCTGACCCCAGACTTAATACATACAGACAAAAAAAAAATGTAGCAAAACTTTACTTACAATACCATTGTAAAAAAATATAACCCACCCAAGCATTTTCCTTGGTATTCCTACTTTCTCTAGAACTCCAAACATAAATTCATGAGCATCTCTATAATATTATTTTTCAAAGTCAATCATAACCACCACGACTGCTTACACTTCTTGTTGTACCATATAACCTTCCACAGATAAATCAGACACTCAGAATTCTGTCTACCAGGCAGAGCCAACACTTGTTCCTCATCCAAAATATTACCAACCACGGGCGTGATCCGATATACGGCGTAGTTTGCGGCGCATGTGAGGGAACCCGCGTCTTCCGCAGTTTCAGCTCACATCTCGAGCTATCCAATATACGGCACCGTCAGTTGCTAACATGCCGTAAGTCGGATAAACCAGCGATGTCCAGAAATCTGCGCAAGTACAAATTTCTGGTGTCACCAGTGACTTACGGCACGTTAGAAACTGCCGGAGCCTACAAAACCTGACTAAAGTCTAAATCACCCGCACTGTCCAACACGCCTCCCTAACATAGACCGACACGTCTAACCCTCTATCCGCTATCCCCCCTCACTATCCTAACAATAAAATATGTATTAACCCCTAAATCGCCACTCCCAAACCCCGCCGCAACCTAATAAAGTTATTAACCCCTAAACCGCCGCTCCCGGACCCCCGCCAGCTATATTAAATCTATAACCCCCTAAAGTGAGCCCCTACCCCACCGCCATCTATATTAAATTATTTAACCCCTAAAATACTAAACTTTCCCTACCACTAAACCTAAGTCTAACCCTACAAATAGCCCTGAAAAGGGCTTTTTGCGTGGCATTACCCCAAAGTAAACTGCTCTTTTGCCAGCCCTTAAAAGGGCTTTTGGCGGGGCTTTGTCACAAAGCAATCAGCTCTTTTGCCTACAATCTAAATCCCCCTACACCGCTGCCACCTATAATAAATGTATTAACCCTAATCTAATCCCCCTACACCGCCGCCAGCTATATTAACTATATTAACCCTAATTATATTAGGGTTAATATAGTTAATATAATTATTATATTATATATATTAACTATATTAACCCTAATTATATTAGGGTTAATATAGTTAATATCGTTATTATAATATATATATATATATATATATATATATTAAGTATAACAACCCTATCTAACTCTAACATCCCTAACTAAACTCTTATTAAAATAATTCTAATATTAATATTATTAATTAAAATATTCCTATTTAAATCTAAATACTTAGCTATAAAATAAACCCTAAGATAGCTACAATATAATTAATAATTACATTGTAGCTATGTTAGGGTTTATATTTATTTTACAGGTAAATTGTTAATTATTTTAACTAGGTATAATAGCTATTAAATAGTTATTAACTATTTAATAGCTACCTAGTTAAAATAATTACCCAATTACCTGTAAAATAAATCCTAACCTAATTTACAAATACACCTACACTATCAATAAATTAAATAAACTACAAATATCTATCTAAAAATACAATTAAATAAACTAAACTAAATTACAAAAAAAACAAACACTAAATTACAAAAAATAAAAAAAAATTACAAGATTTTTAAGCTAATTACACCTATTCTAAGCCCCCTAATAAAATAATTAAAATTCCCTATTCTAAATTAAAAAAAGTTCAAAGCTCTTTTACCTTACCAGCCCTTAAAAGGGCCTTTTGTGGGGGCATGCCCCAGAGAAAACTGCTCTTTTGCCTGGAAAAAAAAAACACAATACCACCCCCCAACATTACAACCCACCACCCACACACCCCTAATCTAACCCAAACCCCCCTTAAATAAACCTAACACTACCCCCCTGAAGATCTCCCTACCTTGTCTTCACCACACCTGGCCGAACTCCTCATCCGATCCGGGCGATGTCTTTATCCAAGCGGCAGCAAAGTCTTCTTCCATCCGGCAGCATCTTCCATCAAGCGGCATCTTCAATCTTCATACTTCGCTCCTCCGACGCGGAGCATCCATCCCGGCCGATGACTGAACGACGAATGAGGTACCTTTAAATGACGTCATCCAAGATGGCGTCCATCGAATTCCGATTGGCTGATAGGATTCTATCAGCCAATTGGAATTAAGGTAGAAAAATTCAAGTTCAATCCGATTGGGGGTAGTGTTAGGTTTATTTAAGGGGGGTTTGGGTTAGATTAGGGGTATGTGGGTGGTGGGTTGTAATGTTGGGGGGTGGTATTGTGTTTTATTTTCAGGCAAAAGAGCAGTTTTCTTTGGGGCATGCCCCCTCAAAAGGCCCTTTTAAGGGCTGGTAAGGTAAAAGAGCTTTGAACTTTTTTTAATTTAGAATAGGGTAGGGAATTTTTTTTATTTTGTTTAGTTTAGTTTATTTAATTGTATTTTTAGATAGATATTTGTAGTTTATTTAATTTATTGATAGTGTAGGTGTATTTGTAACTTAGGTTAGGATTTATTTTACAGGTAATTGGGTAATTATTTTAACTAGGTAGCTATTAAATAGTTAATAACTATTTAATAGCTATTATACCTAGTTAAAATAAATACAAAGTTACCTGTAAAATAAATATAAACCCTAACATAGCTACAATGTAATTATTAATTATATTGTAGCTATCTTAGGGTTTATTTTATAGGTAGGTATTTAGATTTAAATAGGAATATTTTAGTTTATAATATGAATTAGATTTATTTAATAAGATTTTAGTTAGGGGTGTTAGGGTTAGATAGAGTTAATATAGTTAATATAAATACTATAGTAACTATATTAACTATATTAACCCTAATATAATTAGGGTTAATATAGTTAATATATATAATGTAATAACTATATTAACTATAATATACTTAATATAGATAATATAGCTGGCGGCGGGGTAGGTAGATTAAATTAGGGGTTAATAATTTTAATATAGATGGCGGCGGTGTAAGGGGCTTACATTAGGGGTTAATACTATTAATATAGGTGGCGGCAGTGTAGGGAGGGCAAATTATAGGGCTGTTAACTTTGGGGCAAAGCCCCGCAAAAGGCCCTTTTAAGGGCTGGTAATAGAGCTTATTACTTTATGGATATTAGATTAGGGGTTAATAATATTAATATAGCTGGCGACGGTGTAAGGGGTCAGATTAGGGGATAGATCAGGTAGATGGTGGCGGTTTTAGGGGCTCACATTAGGGGATAGATCAGTTAGATGGTGGCGGTTTTAGGGGCTCACAGTAGGGGGTTAGTTTATGTAGATGGCGGCGGTTTAGGGGTTAAATACTTTATTAGGGATTGCGGCGGGGGATCGCGGTTGACAGGTAGATAGACATTGCGCATGTGTAAGGTGTTAGGTTTTATTTAGCAGATCGTGGTTGACAGGTAGATAGACATTGCGCATGCGTTAGGTGTTAGGTTTATTTTGTAGCTAGTTTAGGGAGTTACGGGGCTCCAATAGTCAGCGTAAGGCTTCTTACGGCTGCTTTTTGTGGCGAGGTGAAAATGGAGTAAGATTTCTCAATTTTCGCCATGTAAGTCCTTACGCTGTATATTGGATACCAATCTGCGCTGGTTTGGTATACCTGCCTATGGCCCAAAAAACTACGGGCGACGGCAGAAATATACGCGCATAACTTCTAGGTTACGCCGTATATGTGATACCAAACCAGTGCAAATATTGGCGTCACCAGCTTTTGCGGGCGACGATTTTTATCGGATCGAGCCCCACATTCTTACTTCTGTCAGCTTTTTCCTTCACAATCACTTTATTGGCTACATACAACAAGCAAATTTGTCTCCAGTCACTTAAATCCTTTTTCTCACATTTCGTATACAATAAATTAATGCACAAACAAACTTACAAACATAACCTTTTTGCTGTAGCTTTTTGATGCCAGTGGAACAGAGGTGACTGCAAGCCTCTCCAATATCCAAGTATATAAATCCACAGCACCAAGACTTGTTAAACTTTTTAAATGTTTATTCACATAACAGATACAAAACCAAACAACCTTTAATTATATCTCTTATGTGAATAAACTTTTAAGTTTGACAAGACTTGGTGCTGTGGATTCATATACTTGGATACAAAAAATTAATGATACTATAATTGACTCAGACATTTCATTTTTATCAAAAATCTATTTGCTAAACTCCAAAAAAATCTTCACCAATCACATTACAAAATTCGAAATATAAATCTTCAGGCAAGCCTTCGCTTTCTAGTTTCTAGGATTTGGAATATTCTCTCACAATTCTTTCAAATATACTTACCTTTCCAAAAAAACTAAAATCCTCTTTCTCCTCTTTCACCTCAATATCATGCAATACATCATGCAATACAGCTTTAGCCACATATTTCTCTCCATACAGATTAGCATAACATTTCCAAGCAACATTCAAAATCTCAGTTACCACTAACTTCCTTGCCAGACTAATGCCTTCTTTCCCAGCAAACACGCAAACACTTTTTTAAAAGAAAAATCTAGAACATTTCTCATCCTTCTCACATGCATCTATCCTTGCCTGCATCCCACTCTTCCTACTTTTCTCATTCACACATCTTCTAGTGTCTAATGTCTAATGTAATGATGATTTTTTGCACTAATATATATTTATATCTATATAAATACATGATTATATATAGGTATAGATATATACAGATAAATATAGAAATATATATTTAGAAATACTTAGAACATTTTTCCCTTTGTGCAGAGCACCGACATGTGAAATATATACAGTAAATTTATAGGTAAAACCTTTATTAAATATGAATATTGCATAAATATGTTTTTTCCATATTTTCATGTACTTAACTGCAAAAGGCTCCAATGCATTTATATATGTGTCTATATATGTGTACATTCATTTTTAAGTTTTTTTATGTGTATATATGTCTGTAAATACATATATACACATATAAATACATAAATACATATGTACACATATAAATACATAAATACATATGTACACATATAAATACATAAATACATATGTACACATATTATACATGTCTAAAGATGTATATGTATGTATCTCTATGATAAAGCCCTTTCCCTATTTTTTTTTTTCCAAACACCTGAGACCTCATATCTTTTAGACCTTATAATTTTTTTGTGCAATTTTTTTTTTTTAATAATTCTGATTAGATGGTGTTATGAGTGTAACTATACTTTGTAATGTATTTTTGATGTGTTTTGTGAGACTTTTTTGTTTTGCAAAACAGTAAACCAGAGCTTTTACTTTCAACATGTAATACGAGCGATAAACCAGACATACACAAACAGCCGTGATAAACCTCTTTTTGCTCAGTCGCAACTGTTAGCGCTCCACACGTAATGTAGCCCAAAATGTTTTGCATTTAGAGTATTACAAGAGGGGATTCATAGTACTGACAAGATTTTGTTCGATAATTTCACACGTCCGGCGATCTTTAGATAATCACCTCCTAATGGTTGGATGGTCAATAGAGCAAAAAGTCATGCTGAAACAAATGATATCATGCAATTCGTGTGCTAAAAATGACCCTTTAAATTTTTACCAAGGGTATGCCAAGCAATATACATTTTTGAGTCAAAGAAAATTTACAAAATGATATTCTGAATGGTAATATGAAAAACACATCTATGAATTCATTAATGTGCATTTCAAATAATAAAAAAACATACAACCGATTTTTCTTGTTCTATGTATTGCTCTATGTGACTGTGTCAAATAAAATTTATGCTGTTTTTTTTAATACAATATTGGACCTGCTTGGAGCATCTTGGCAATAACTTTACAAACAGAATTAAAACCTCATTTCACAAAATGTAACTTTTGTAAGTATTGTGTTACTCACTTTTGCATCTCATTAGGTTATTTTGTATACGTTAATACAATGTGAAAGCTGTTACATAAAATCAAACCAATATACTGTACCTGGTTTTGATCAAATATGAATTAAGCATTAGCATCGGAATGTATTGCATCTGTTCCAATTAAGTTTTTTGTGTGTGTTACTTTTGCTATATTACTGCAATTATTTGTGTCCTGTTTAGGCTATGAATAGGATATTGTTCAAGCTGTAGAAAGTTAACTGGTCTATTAAATAACTTAGAGTAGACGGTAGAAAACATTGTTGTATTATGTTTATATTTACTAGTGTCTCTGTTAGTAATTAACTTTTTCACTGTAGTGGGATTTTTTTTTACATGACTGAAAGCAGCCTTGGTGCTTTAATGTTAGTAAAATCAGATTTTTATATTATCTGATTTCTTTACTATATATAAATTTAAATGCTAAGCGCTCCATTCATTACTGTACCACCCCAAACCTCAAAGTCACCAGGTGCTCTGAAACTATGTTTTTTTTTCCACATGTTCAGAGTTTTATGAAGCATAAGGAGAGAAGTACAAGCAAGAAATTTTGGCATTTAAAGGGACAGTCTAGTCTAAAATGTATATTATTTAAAAAGATAGATAATCCTTTTATTACCCATTCCCAGTTTTGCACAGCCACATGGTTATATTGTACTTTTTACCTCAGTGATTTACCTTGTAGCTAAGCCTCTGAAGACAGCCCCCTTATAACACTATTTATTTATTATCTATTGACTTGCATTTTAGCCAATTAGTGCTGTGCCAAGCATAACTCCATGGGAGAGAGCAAAATGTCATCTACAGTATATGGCTCACATGAATAATGAGTCATTTGTTGTGAAAAGCAAATAACAAAGGATGTGATAATAGGCTGTCTGTAGTATACTGTCCCTTTAAATATAGGAAAAGGCAGGTTGTTGTTTTTATTTTTAGGAATATTCCATGAATCCTTGGAAATTAGTTTGGTAGAAAAGTTGTTGCACTATGTTATGACCCAGAAATACCCCTGTTATTGCTATGTTTTGTATATTTTACATGTAATCCTCAATTTTCACCTGGGTTCTGATCATGAAGGAATAGTTGTAAAAAAAAATGGTGTAAAATGAACCCAGTTATATAATTTTAGTCAATGGGAAGTATATGAGTTAGGTTCTGGACCTCTCTGAAAATTGATATTTGTTATGTAATATTATATTATAACAATATATATTATATCTGTTATTATTATAGTCAAAGTTGTGAAATTAATACTGTTAATGTATAAACAGCAATATAAAAAGTTGTTTTTATTCTTGTGAGGCATGTTACTATCCACCAATAAGGTAGTGGGGAGTTATATTTATTAACCATTGAACAGTCATTTATTTTTTCTTTGCTGCTTATAAAAGATCATTTGTCACAGCTTTTTAACATGCACACAGACATATACCGTTAGCTTCAATATCAAAAAGACCAGCATGGAAAAATATTTGTAATTGTAATTTGTAATATGTCACTGCTCTTTTATATACATGATATAATTTTTTTTTATGACAATGGGCTCCATGTACTAAAGCGTCAATTTTCTCGCCGACAACGTGTCTGGTCGACTCGCTAGAACTCGCTGCTAGCGAGATGCTGCCTGCCCGCCATATGAACTAAAAAACAGCATAAAAATGTTGCGTCTAGGGTGAATGATTCATACATCTGACGCCTCGCTAGTTGCGAATGTACTATTATTTTCTTAAAAACTTGTCAGTCATGTTTGTCCCACGTGACTGTAGGTGTCAGAAACATCACATTTGTTGCGGGAACTTATTGCAGCACTATATAAATTCCAATGTATCTATTTTGTCAGACTTGATAATTCCCGAACCTGAAGCTTTTCAAGGCCTTTTATTTTTATTTATAATGACACCCCTTGTGGTCTTGTGTGGATCATTAAACCGGATATGTTTCCTGAGTTGAGGGTTATTATAGGGTGTCAGAAGCCATTCATAACAAGGGTAACCAGCATTCCCTGTAATGTCAAAAACAAAATATTAAAGTAAGTCAATAGTTTGTAATTGAAAACTGTTTGAAAGAATAAAAAATTATTAATAATTTTAGATGATAGCGTCAAAATTGTATCAATTAATAGTAACAATATTTTTGGTAACAATTGATTATTAAACAATTTGATTAATACATAATTTATAAACGTTTAGATGGATATTATAGCAATGTATTTGCAATTGGTTACATTATAGAATCTACAATGATATATTAAATAAAGACTTATTTGGTGCCAGTTAAGCTTACCTAATAAACATCCCTCTGGCATCTCACCATTCTCAAATTTTTTTTACAGTCCTGTCTGCCTAAGGATATAAGCATCATGACAGGAGCCAGGGTAATTGGATCTTACGCTTATTATTCTCATTTTCGGGTCACACACCATCTGTACATTCAGAGAATGGCAAGACTTTCATTTCCGATAAATCTCCAATAAACGGGGCGGTCTTGTCGCGATCGCTCAGCTGCTGATCGCTTTCTTCTTTCCTGTGTCAGCGTGGTAGCGCTTCCTTGGTTGCTTAGCAGCCCTGTTTCTCTCCGGCCCCTTCTGCTGACGTCAGAAGGTCTTCTTATTCCGGCGTCTCCTCTACTCGGTGCCTGTTTGTTCTAATTCCTGGCTTGTGAGTACTTTCTGAATCTCTTGTTTGGTTAGAATTGCTGGCTTGTTTAACTCCTACCCTGCTTTACCCTACCTGCCTGATTCCTGATAACTGCTTGATAACACGTTGCTGGACTTTGCTTGTTTGACAAATTCTACTGTTTAAACCCAAACTGCCTGATTACACGTTGCTGGAACTTTGCTTGGCTGACTATTCTACTGGTTAACCCCATACTGCCTGATTACACATTGCTGGAACTTTGCTTTCTTGACTATTCTATCGGTTAACCCCAAACTGCCTGATTACACGTTGCTGGAACTTTGCTTGCTTGACTATTCTACTGGTTATTCCCAAACTGCCTGATTACACGTTGCTGGAACTTTGCTTGCTTGACTATTCTACTGGTTAACTCCTACCTGCCTGATTTCACGTTGCTGGATATTGCTTGTTGGATTACTCTTTTGGTTAACCCTATCTACTCAAAGTTTCTTCTCCTGACCCTGCTGTACCAACTTCCAGTTTATTTCAGTGAGTATATTACTATAGCTGTCGCAGGGTCATGTCCTGGAATATACTCACAGTGCTAGGGTGTTTTCAAACTTCATTCTAGCATTAGGGTCTAACTCTGGACTTAACCTATCCTGACATTACAAACAGGCCATATAATGGACCCTGGTGAGTTATCCAGAGCTGTAGCTCTACAGGGACAGCTTCTTGGAACCCACTCTGCACACCTGCAATCCCTGGATTCTAAGTTGGATCAAATTACTGCTCTGTTGCACAATCTCTCTCCACCTTCACAAGTCTCTGCAACACCTGTTGTTCCTGCAGGCCAGTTCTAATCCTGCATTTAATCCGCCACAATCTACAGAACAGTTAATTCCCAGAATTCCGCTACCGGATAAATATGACGGAAATCCTGAAGACTGTCGAGGATTTCTTTATCAGTGCCGCCTTCGCTTCAGAAATAATCCTCAAATGTTTGTTTCCTCTTCCTCCAAGATCACCTTTTTAATCTCTCTTATAAAGGGTAAAGCCTTGGCTTGGGTTTCTCCACTGTTGGAAAAGGATGATCCTTTGCTCCACGATATTGACACTTTTGTATCCATATTTTCTTCTGTGTTTGATAAACCTGGAAGGTCAGGGGCTGCCGAAGCAGGACTTTTAGATTTAAGGCAAGGATCTCTTTCTGTAGCACAATACGCTATAGAATTCCGGACTTTAGCTGCTGAAACCATGTGGAATCATGGGGCCCTGCGTGCAGCGTTTCGTAAAGGTCTTTGTGATCGTTTAAAAGACGAATTGGTTTATAGGGATCTTCCTGATTCTCTAGAAGAACTCATCAACTTATGTATCAAGTTAGATGCTCGTTACTCTGAGCGTCTCCATGAACGTGACCGTAACAGAAGGTCCTTTATCAAATCTTCTTTCCGTCCTATGCCTCGTTCACCAAACCTTCCTACTCCAAATACTTCTATCTCTGAGTCAAGTGAACCCATGGAGGTTGATGCAATCAAGTTATCTGAAGCTGAACGTCTCAGAAGGCGTAATCGTGGACTATGTCTTTACTGTGGTATTAAGGGGCATATGTTAAAAGATTTTCCAACTTGTAAAGTAAAAGCCAGGGCTTAACTCCAGAAAGAGGCACTGAGTTAAGCCAAAGATCTTTTTCTACCCTCAACCCCAAGCTGTTTGTTCCATTCACCTTCCGCTTTGGCAACACCAAATTCCAGGCTCAAGCACTCATCGATTCTGGAGCTGCAGGAATGTTTATGGATTCGGATTTTGTCAATGCCTTTCAGATTCCTTTGCTTTCCAAGAGCCAAGTAATTAATGTCACTACTGTCAGTGGTCAACCCTTAGGTTCTGGATTCATTCAATATTCTACGATACCACTTCTCATGTCTGTAGGAGTACTTCATTCCGAAACCATTTGTTTTGACATCATCTCTTCCCCTCAGTTTCCTCTAATTTTGGGACTCCCTCGGCTTCAACTACATGATCCAGTTTTTTCCTGGTCTAAAGGGGAACTTGTTACTTGGGGATCTTCTTGTTTCAAACAGTGTCTCCAGAATACTTCCAAATCTTCTAACACAGTTGTGGCAGTTTTGGACATTCCTGATTCCTTGCCTGAACAGTATCATTCTTTTTGTGATGTCTCTTCTAAGAAGGATGCTGAAATATTACCTCCACACCGGACCTTTGATTGTCCCATTGACCTACTACCAGGAGCACCTCTTCCTAAGGGTAAAACATACCCACTTTCTCGCCAAGAAAATGTTTCGCTTGAAGAATACATCAAGGATAATTTAGCCCAAGGTTTTATTCGCCCTTCTTCCTCTCTGGTAGGAGCAGGTTTTTTCTTTGTGGAAAAAAAAGATGGAGGTCTTCGTCCTTGCATTGACTATCGTGCTCTTAATCAGATTACAATCAAGAAATGTTATCCTCTTCCTCTCATTCCCGAATTATTTGATCCTCTCCAGGGTGCTTCCATCTTTACCAAATTGAATCTTCGTGGGGCATATAATTTGGTCAGGATTCGTAAAGGGGACGAGTAGAAGACAGCTTTCAACACTAGGTTCGGGCACTATGAATATTTAGTTATGCCTTTTGGGTTATGCAATGCCCCTGCAGTTTTTCAACATTTTGTTAATGAAATATTCAGAGACTATCTTAATCAATTCATTATTATCTATCTTGATGATATTTTGATTTATTCTCTGACTTTACAGGATCAGGTTCATCATGTTACACTAGTACTCCAGAGATTACGTGAAAATTCTCTCTTTCTCAAGCTTGAAAAATGCTCTTTTCATCAAGAATCTATTCATTTCCTGGGTTAAATTATTTCACCGTCTGGATTCAAGATGGATTCTGACAAACTGTCGGCTATTATAGATTGGCCTAGACCAACTTCCTTAAAATCTCTTCAGAGATTCCTGGGGTTTGCCAATTGCTACCGTAAATTCATAAAAGACTTTGCTAACATCTCGGCACCCCTTACAGCTCTTACTAAGAAGGGTCAAGATTGCAAGCATTGGTCTGATAAAGCCTTACAGGCATTTGAATCTTTGAAGTCCGCATTTACTTCGGCTCCCATTCTATGCCATCCAGTTCCGAGTCTTCAATTCATCCTTGAAGTGGATGCTTCTCTGATCGCTGCTGTGGCTGTACTTTCTCAGTGAAATCCTGTTACTAGCAAGATCCTTGCTGTGGGATTTTTCTCCAAGAAGTTTAATTCTTCAGAACTGAATTATGACATCGGTAACAAGGAACTGTTAGCTATTAAGATGGCTTTGGAAGAATGGAGACATCTGCTTGAAGGCACGGTTCAACCATTTCTTATTCTCACGGATCATAAAAATCTTCTATATCTTCATACTGCCAAATGCCTCAATTCACGTCAAGCCCGATGGGCTCTGTTCTTTTCCAGATTTAATTTTGTCCTCTCTCATATTCCTGGTTCTAAGAACATGAAAGCAGATGCTTTATCTAGACAATTTCTGGCCTCTGATTCTACATTTTTGGATTCTGAACCCATTCTCCGTCCTGCTAAAGTTCTAGCTCAGTTATCTACTTTTCCTTTCCAAGCATTACAGTCTGCTCAAGCCTCTGTTCCTTCATCCTATAACATACCTCCTGGGGTCTTGTTTGTACCTACAGAATTCCGCCTCAAACTTCTTCATTGGGCTCATGATAATGTTCTGTCTGGACATCCAGGAGTGCGTAATACTTTGTGGAGACTCAAACAACATGTCTGGTGGCCTTCCATGGGCAAAGATGTCAAGGATTATGTTGCAGCTTGTCATTCCTGTACCTCTAATAAACAGTCTTCATCTTTACCTCTTGGACTCTTACAACCTCTACCTGTTCTGTATTATCCCTGGTCTCATGTTTCCATGGACTTTATTACAGATCTTCCTAATTCTGCCGGAAACAAGACCATATGGGTTGTGGTAGACAGATTTTCCAAAGCAGCTCATTTTGTTCCATTACCTGGATTACCATCTGCCCAGAAACTCGCTGAATTGTTTCTACTCCATATCACCAGATTACATGGTTTTCCTTTGGACATTGTTTCTGATCGAGGAGTTCAATTTGTCTCAAGATTTTGGAAATCTCTGTGCAAACAGTTTGGAGTTACCATATCTCTTTCTACTGCCCATCATCCTCAATCCAACGGTCAAACTGAGCGGGTAAATCAATCTCTTGAATCCTATCTCAGGCACTATGTTAATCATCAGCACTCCAATTGGTCTCAACTTCTTCCCTTAGCAGAACTTGCTTACAATTCCCGTTTCAATTCTTCTTTACAGACTTCTCCTTTCAAGGCAGCCTATGGATTTGTACCTAGAACTTTTCCTATGTCTTCGGGGGGTTCTGGAGTTCCTGGAGCAGATCGTTCTGTGAAGAATCTCTGTAAACACTGGAAGAAGATTCGGGAAATTCTTCTCCTCTCTTCTCAAAAGTATAAATGATTTGCTGATCTCAAACGCCGTAAGGCACCCTCATTTCGGACTGGAGACAAGGTTTGGATTTCCACCAGATTCATTCGACTCAAACAACCTTGTGCTAAATTGGGTCCTAAATACATTGGACCATTTAGGATTGTTTCCAAGGTATGTTCTACTGCCTACAGGGTGGCTTTACCAGACAACTTGAAGATTCATCCTGTCTTTCACGTATCTCTTCTTAAACCAGCAGTCTCTAACCGGTTTTCCACCAAATGTAAAGTTCCCTCTCCATTTCTTGTGGATGGTACTTCAGAATTTGAGATCAGTCAAATTCTTTATTCCAGATTACGGGGTAAGCGTCTATATTATTTGGTCCATTGGAAGGGATATCCCATCACTGAACGTTCCTGGGAACCTGCTTCTCATGTCCGTGCCTCTGCTTTGATCAAACAGTTCCACGCCCAGAATCCTTCAAAGTCTGTTCGTGTTCCCCGGAGGGGTCCTTGAGGAGGGGGCACTGTCGCGATCGCTCAGCTGCTGATCGCTTTCTTCTTTCCTGTGTCAGTGCGGTAGCGCTTCCTTGGTTGCTTAGCAGCCCTGTTTCTCTCCGGCCCCTTCTGGTGACGTCAGAAGGTCTTCTTATTCCAGCGTCTCCTCTACTCGGTGCCTGTTTGTTCTAATTCCTGGCTTGTGAGTACTTTCTGAATCTCTTGTTTGGTTAGAATTGCTGGCTTGTTTAACTCCTACCCTGCTTTACCCTACCTGCCTGATTCCTGATAACTGCTTGATAACACGTTGCTGGACTTTGCTTGTTTGACAAATTCTACTGTTTAAACCCAAACTGCCTGATTACACGTTGCTGGAACTTTGCTTGCCTGACTATTCTACTGGTTAACCCCATACTGCCTGATTACATGTTGCTGGAACTTTGCTTGATTGACTATTCTATTGGTTAACCCCAAACTGCCTGATTACACGTTGCTGGAACTTTGCTTGCTTGACTATTCTACTGGTTAACCCCATACTGCCTGATTACACGTTGCTGGAACTTTGCTTGCTTGACTATTTTATTGGTTAACCCTAAACTGCCTGATTACACATTGCTGGAACTTTGCTTGCTTGACTATTCTACTGGTTATTCCCAAACTGCCTGATTACACGTTGCTGGAACTTTGCTTGCTTGACTATTCTACTGGTTAACTCCTACCTGCCTGATTTCACGTTGCTGGATATTGCTTGTTGGATTACTCTTTTGGTTAACCCTATCTACTCGAAGTTTCTTCTCCTGACCCTGCTGTACCAACTTCCAGTTAATTTCAGCGAGTATGTTACTATAGCTGTCGCAGGGTCAGGTCCTGGTATATACTCACAGTTCTAGGGTGTTTTCAAACTTCATTCTAGCATTTGGGTCTAACTCTGGACTTAACCTATCCTGACAGGTCTAACTGCAATATGTGTACAGTCTATTGCCCCAAGGACATTTGGCATTCCGGCCACACTATAGAATTGCGACTTTATCGATTGCCACTCTTCTGGTAGATGGTAGACAAACATATTCTGGGAATATATGCATGAGTGCATCAGTAACTTTGGATAAATGACGCGAAAAGGCAGACTGACTGAAACCAATGATGACGCTGGACACTGCCTGAAATGATCTGGTGGCAAAAAAGTGCAAGGCAGCAAGAAACTTGAGGAGTCCGGGAATGGCCTTTGAACGAGCCGTCACTGGCTCTAGAAAATGTGCGATTTGAGCATATAAAGTCAATATTGAATGTCGATCCAGACGTAACCTTTGAATAACCTCTCTATCGGAAAGGACATCTAAAGGAACCTGAGGAAGGAATACGCGGTGTACCCACAATCGCCTTCTTCTAACCACATTTTGTATGGCATCAGGTTCACGAATTTGCCTTCTACCCCTGATTTGCATCAGATGAAGAATATACAGTTGAAGATTAGAAGTGTCTCCATGGCTAACAGGATCAACATTGAGTAAAGATTCAATTGTATTCTCCCTCTTTTATATCAGTTGCAGGCGTATATCTTATAGACCCTATTGTTTAATATGGTGATTGCCACCTATAAGCTGGCGAAGGATTTTTCATTAGGTAGGTGCGGACAAATTCACGAGCATATAAATAGATAGT
The DNA here is from genome assembly GCF_027579735.1 of Bombina bombina. Lineage (NCBI taxonomy): Eukaryota > Metazoa > Chordata > Amphibia > Anura > Bombinatoridae > Bombina > Bombina bombina. Next base: position 42,889,236 of record NC_069506.1, read on the forward strand.
TTAGTAATTACTGTTTTGTGCGAGATTTATGTTGAGCAAGTATTTTCTAGCTACAAAAAAGACTATAATATAAGAGTTGCGGACAAGTTCGCTCGACACTTGTAAATGTACGTTTTTCAATGAATTCGGGGCATAGTACATACGGTTATTGATCCGTACGCCGAAATTTAGAAGGAAATAGTCACGAAGACCTCGCAGACAGCTTAGTACATGGAGCCCAATGAGTCATATTTCATCTTCTTCCAGTTCATGCATGCAGATTATTGCAATTTACTTGGTTGCTGTCTGGATGACCAACTTTATAAATTGTGAAATTCTGTGTGCCTGATTTGCTAATTTTAGCACTTTAATGGAGTGAGTTGATCATTTTGGTGTACCACTGAATGAAAAAAAAAATGGTTAAACCATACTGTACTACATCTAAAGATAGAGACCAGGGGACCGATTTATCAAATGTTGTGCGGACATGATTCGCTATCATATGCTGTCGGCATTTATCATTGCACAAGCATTTCTGGGGAAATGCTTGTGGAATGCCACCCCCTGCACATTCGCGGCCAATCGGCTGCTAGCAGGGGGTGTCAATCATCCCGATTGTATCTGATTGAGATGATTGCAGTCTTAAGACCGCTGCTTCTTAAATCCTGTTTCCAGCGAGCCAGAAGGCTCACACCGAATAAGCAGCACCCGCTGCTTGATAAATCGTCCCTCAGGCCTTAACATAGCTTCAGTCACAATAGCAAAAATTATCCTCTGTATTTAGTTACCCCCCACAGCAGTTTCACCCTATCCAAACCCCCTCCCCCCGATCCACCTGCTATATTAATCACTTAACAATTAACCTTAGCAGTGCTGTCCTGGTTCCCTCCACCATAATAACACTCCAGTACCCCAAATAACCTAAAACACACTGTCCTAATGCCCCTCCTCCTTAATTTTTCCTTAGTACAACCTCCCCTGATGCAGTACAGTTAGGGTAAATTGCAGTGGAGGATATTGGGTTAACTTGCTTTAAGTTATTTGCTGTGGGAAGGTTGTATTGAAAATAAGGTAAAAAGGATCAAGAGTCTTTATTATTTAGCTAACTAAAATACAGCTACGTGAGATTTTCCACATTTGCTAAAATGGAGTAACCATAAGAGTGTGTCCATTATATGATTTTATAGAGTATCTAGATTTTGTTTATTTTTTATACAATATATATATATATATATATATATATATATATATATAAATACATAAAACATATTCTGTTATGTGCAGAACATTGGAATGTGAAATATTTACAGTAAATAAACACTATAACACTTTGTTAAATTTGATTATTGCATACATATGATTTTGCATGTTTTCATCTACTTAATTGCAAAGGCTCCAATGCACTTATACATATGTCTGTATATGTATACTTATGTATTTATGTTTTTATATGTGTATATACTGTATGTCTGTCAATACAAATATATACATATCAATACATAAAAACATGTACAAACACACATATATATATATATATATATATATACATACAGTCCATAGAAAAACAAGTTTGCAGAGGTAATCTTTCAGTTAAAGCATCCAAATTTATTAGAGTATTTAAAAGATATAAAAATCTAACATGAAAAAGGTACCATATATAGGAAAATTAGCAGTGTAACAGCAACTACAATGCTACCATGTTTCGGCACAGGGCCGTATTCATAGCTAATGGGTACACCTGTGACCTGACTTTAAGTACCCCCTGTTGATTTCTCATTGGTTTAAAAACAATGCTGATTGCTACTAATAGACACAGTGAAAATTTAAAGGCACATAGCCCTCCCTGCTAAAACAACTGAATAAGTTGTTTTGTAATCCATTACTGTGACTATACTCAAGCAGAATCTTTGTTAACAAACAAAGGATAGACAGAGAACAAGGTTAGAGCAAACATTCAAAATAAACTGAAAAAGTTATATAGAAAACACTACAAAGGAAACATGTTACAAACAAAATGAACAGAATCCTGCATAGATGTTAGATAGCTAACACCATATATACATGCTCTAAAAAGTAAGTATAAAACCAACCCATCATATTAGATGTCTCCAGAACAAACAAAAGATGTGAAGCTGATAGAGACAATATGTATATAGGTGAAGGGACAAATGTACCACTGTCATATTGATATCTAATAGTGGTAAACACATGAGGAGTATCCACATAGAAACATTAACATCTATGAGATTATATATATTGCGTATCCATATACATGTGTATGTAAGGGGTATAAACATATTAAAATGATATACAATGTATAACAATACATAACAATTGATACAACAATATAAACAGCTCAGAGTCTGTATTTACTTCCAATAACCAGTTTTGGACAAAGCACACAATCAGGTGGTTAAAATGGATAGAGAGATACTCCTAAGGGACAAAATCCAGAATGGCAATTTCAAAAGTAGGAAGAAAAAGGGTGTATACTTTGTGACCAATCATAGCTCTCAGTATAAAGAAATATGCAGAATTGTTAAAGGGACAGTCTACACCAAAATGTTTCTTATTTAAAAAGATAGATAATCCCTTTATTACCCAATCCCCGTTTTTGCATAACGAACACAGTTATATTAATATACTTTTTACTTCTGTGATTACCTTGTATCTAAGCCTCTGCAGACAGCCTCCTTATCTAAGTGCCTTTGACAGACATGCAGTGTAGTCAATCAGTGAAGACTCCTAAATAACTCCACGGGAGTGAGCACAATGTTATCTATATGACACATGTGAACTAGCACAGTCTAACTGTGAAAAACTTTCAAAATGCTCTGAGCTAGGAGGCGGTTTTTAACTGTTTAGAAATCAGTTTGAGCCTAGCTAGGTTTAGCTTTTCAAAAATACCACCAAGGGAACAAAGCAAATTTGATGATAAAAGTAAATTGGAAAGTTGTTTAAAATTGCATGCCCTATCTGAATCATGAAAGTTTAGTTTTGACTTTACTGTCCCTTTAAGAAACATTTTCAACTTTTATCTGCAGATGATGGTTTAGTCATAAGTTTTGAAAATGGATTACAATGTTCATACAGAAAAAGCAAAACACTGGGAAATATCTTATCTCCTTCATGTATTAGCAAACCAATAAGACATGCTCAAAGTTCTTGGCTACAACATAAAGGAAAGTTTAAATGTGGCAAATGGCGATGTAGACCTTGTGAATATGCCTTATTTTCTGACATTGTTTGCTCCACGACTACAGGAGATAATTTTGTTATAGATTCATGTCTGAATTGCACTGCCTCTTATGTCATTTATGTCATTACATGCATTAATTGCAAATTACAGTACGTAGGGTTAACGAAGAATGAGGTTAATATACTTATCAGGAATCATCTGTCTACTATTGGTGCGGGAGAGGCCACTATCCCTCTTGTCCAGCATTTTGCTAAGAAACACAATAAATCTTTGGCTACCTTTCAATGGCAAGTCATTGAAAAGGTATAAACCCCACCTAGAGGGGGTAACAGGGACAAGTTGCTGGGCAAGAGGGAGATGTTTTGGATTTTCACCCTAGGCACCAGGGTTCCCCATGGAATGAATTCAGTATTCGATTTGATAAATTATTGGAAGTAAATACAGACTCTGAGCTGTTTATATTGTTGTATCAATTACTATGTATTGTTATACATTGTATATCATTTTAATATCTTTATACCCCTTACATAGACATGTATATCGATACGCAATATATATATATAATCTCATAGATGTTAATGTTTCTATGTGGATACTCCTAATGTGTTTACCACTATTAGATATCAATATGACAGTGGTACATTTGTCCCTTCACCTATATACATATTGTCTCTATCAGCTTCACATCTTTTGTTTGTTCTGGAGACATCTAATATGATGGGTTGGTTTTATACTTACTTTTTAGAGCATGTATATATGGTGTTAACTATCTAACATCTATGCAGGATTCTGTTAATTTTGTTTGTAACGTGTTTCCTTTGTAGTGTTTTCTATATAACTTTTTCAGTTTATTTTGAATGTTTGCTCGATCCTTGTTCTCTGTCTATCCTTTGTTTGTTAACAAAGATTCTGCTTGAGTATAGTCAGCAGTAATGGATTACAAAACAACTTATTCAGTTGTTTTAGCAGGGAGGGCTATGTGCCTTTAAATTTTCACTGTCTATTAGCAGCAATCAGCATTGTTTGTTTTTATACCAATGAGAAATCAGCAGGGGGTACTTAAAGTCAAGTCACAGGTGTACCCATTAGCTATGAATACGGCCCTGTGCCAAAACATGGTAGCATTGTAATTGCTGTTACACTGCTAATTTTCCTATATATGGTACCTTTTTCATGTTGGGTTTTTATATCTTTTTAATACTCTAATAAATTTGGATGTTTTAACTGAATGATTACCTCTGCAAACTCGTTTTTCTATGGAATAAATCTTTACCAGGACATGCAGAGGCAACTCTTTCATTCTTTGAATATCGCTCTCCTGCACCCACGTAAGCATTTACAGAACTTTGCAGCCTAGACCCGGTGTACTACGGAGGATATCGTCTCGTATGAGCTACAGCTGACAGTCCCAATCTCGCTTTGGATTGGACAAGTAGGACACATGTTTTTCTAAAATGCACCGCTACAGGGAGATGCCAGAGCTTGACCGACTTGCAGTGAGTAGGATATGCTCACAAACACGCTGAAATTGTTGCTGACACAGTCAGTGGTAAAATACTGAAAGGGCACCAGGACCAGTGAGTGAATCCAGCCGCATAGCGGTTTTCACTTGTATATGTATATCGTTTATACTGCTATAGATCCTTATCGGTAGTGCCTGAAAACTATCTCTACATCTGACTGTTGCATTTTGTCTGTTCATTTTTTGGATACTTTAGTTTGCGGACTTTCCTTCAGCCTGACAGTCTGGCATTTGAGATTGCCCTTTTTTTCTACAAGGAACGCATTTACTGCATAAATAGAACTTTACACATAGAGGTCTATGGGCAATAGCTGTTGGGGCATACAGGCTTATAAGCCTTGATTTATTATCATATTGATTCCAGACATAACAACCTTCTTTTTGTATATATATATATACATACATATACATCTTTGCACATGTATATGTATGTATCTCTGTGTAAAACCCCTTTGCTTGTCTTTTTTTTTCTAACACCTGAGACCTCATATCTTTGAGCACTTATAACTTTTTTGTGCAATATTTTTTGTTAATAATTTTCACTAGATGGTGCTATTATGAGTGTAACTACTTGGTAATGTATTTTTGATGTGTTTTGTGCAATTTCTGTGTTTCACAAAACAGTTAACCAGAGCTCTGAAGACGCGGTAATCATTTTAGCATAAATAGCGATTGCGCTCATGCGATCGCGTTTACTTTCAACTTGTAATACAAGCAGAAAACCCAGTGCGGAAAAACACCCACGATAAACCCCTTTTCACTTGCACGTAACTGTTAGCGTTCCACTCGTAATTTGGCCCACAGTGTTTATGAAGAATAAGGAATAACACTCTGTAGCCAGCCAAAATTACCAACATTCCTTGTAACATTTCATTCATGAAACTTTACATTGCAGCATTTTTTTTTTAAATACTTACCTTGTTCTACAGCAAAGCTGGATCGGCGATCCCCCTCTCCGCAGCTCCTCTTTACTTACAACGTCAGCAATGATGAAACTGACTTTCTCCAATCATGGCGTGCACCCCAGAGCATCCATCTCGTGAGGCCATGCCGTAATTGGAGGAAGCCGGTTTCGTCATTGCTGCATTAAGTACAGCATGAGAAGCAGACGGGGGATCGCCGATCCAGCTTTGCTGCAGAAAAAGGTAAGTATTTTTTTAAAAAAACCCGCTGTGTTTAAAAACCGGGCACTGATTCATGAAACTTTACATTCACTTTAAAGTGAAGGTCAAGTTTAGCTGATCCGGTCACGCCTTTGGATAAAAAATGAAAAATTATTGGCATTGACATTGTATGCTGTTTTTTACCTTTAAAACCGCATCCGATGTACTTCTTAGTTCTTTACTCTGCCCGCCATATGCTAAAATTGATTGACAAGCGAGTCCTTTGAATTCCTCCAATGTTCTTCCCCCCCCCCCCGGGGCTTTCAGCCCCTTTTAGTATTTATATATATTTATATATTGTAGGGAATAGAATCTATAGAGTTAAGACGATCATTGAAATGCTGCTGCTATTCACAATCGTATAGTACTCAATAAATGTAGCAATACATTCATTGAGTACTATGTTTCAGTGGCGATATTGCGGTTTTACGCATTCTCAGTTCAACTCGCGAGCGTTCACACGCTTTGGTGCGAAGTAAGAGAGCGGGTGGGGCCGCCGGATAACTCACATTATGAGAACAAGGAAGTATTGTTGGGGAGGATTTGTCAATGATATGGTATAATTTTTAAACACTATTTAAAGGACCAGTCAACACATCAGATTTGCAAAATCAACAAATGCAAGATAATAAGACAATGCAATAGCACTTTGGGGCCCATTTATCAAAGGGCTTGCGGACCTGATCCGACACTGCGGATCAGGTCCGCAAGACCTCGCTAAATGCGGAGAGCAATACGCTCTCCACATTTAACATTGCACCAGCAGCTCACAAGAGCTGCTGGTGCAACTCCGCCCCCTGCTGACTCGCGGCCAATCGGCCGCCAGCAGGGAGCTGTCAATCAACCCGATCGTATTCGATCGGGTTGATTTCCGGTGATTCCTGTTCGCCTGCTCAGAGCAGGCGGACAGGGTTATGGAGCACCGGTCTTTAGACCGCTGCTTCATAACTTGTGTTTCTGGCGAGTCTGAAGACTCGCCAGAAACACGGCCCTTCAAGCTCCGTACGGAGCTTGATAAATGGGCCTGTTAGTCTGAACTTCAAATGAGTAGTAGATTTTTTTATAACAAATTTCAAAGTTATGTATATTTCCACTCCCCTTGTACCATGTGATAGCAATCAGCCAATCACAAATGCATATAGGTATAGCCTGTGAATTCTTGCACATGCTCAGTAGGATCTGGTGACTCAAAAATGGTAAATATAAAAGAATCTGCACATTTTTTTTTAATGGAAATCAATTGGAAAGCTGTTTAAAATTACATGCTGTATCTGAATCATGAAAATTTAATTTAACCTGAGTGTCCCTTTAAATAACAATTATTTACATTTTTTTAAAAAGTTAGCCACTAAATAAAAGTAATATCTATACATGTATTGTGCTAGTCAACAACTGTGAACTTGACATTCACTTTAACAAACAAACTACTAAAGTAAATATTATGTAACTTACATATTTACAGAATCTTAATTTTATCAATTTGCTTATTTTTTGATAATGATTTTTAAATGTAAGAATTTAGTCTACACACAATCTTTTCCCAGAACAGACATGAGGCTTATCCATCCAGGTGTGTGATCAAAGTTTCTAAACAGAACAAATCTTTAGTCTCTTCAGCTATTGTTAAGCTACCAGCAAACACTTTTCTTGGACCTTGTATAGCAAAAGGTAAGCCAAGATTTTTTTTTATTTGTCTCTTTAGGATGTTGAAAAGATATGACATATGAGCAGGTCTGTGGATTGACTTGATGAAAATAGGCTTTGCATTGCTACCTACCGCAGAAGCAGATAAGTAAGAGACAACATTGCAAAACCGGATACTAAAGTGGTCTCAGGAGAAGAAATATCCTGGCAGAAAGGAAGATTGAATTTAGGCTTTTAAGAGAAGTAAGGCACTGGTGTTTCAATCAACAGGTGCTATATGAGATAAATGGAAACAAAAAAAAGATTTTGTAATTTGGGATTCATGGGAGTTAAGAATGTATCTTAAAATTCAAAGTACAAAACATCTTTAAGTAAAACTTGCTGGTGTGTAAAGCATTTAAATATTACAGTTATTTATTTTACACTTGCAAAGGAAATAAACACATACAAACTTTTAAAATAGGTTTATTTAAAGGGAGTTAGTTTTGATTGTTTAAGTATTAAAAAAACAAACACATAACAAGAAGGTTTCTGTTAAAAGATTTTCAATAATGCAAATGTATTAGATGTAATAGATTTATTTATTTAAATATATGTATCTACATATATACACATATATGTATTTATAACAATATTTATCATTTTTAAAAAGTAAAATAAACCTTTTTGTGTGATTGATAGAGGAGTTTTTGTTTGGTGGTGTAACTGTTCTGATATTGCATCCTGAACTAACAGTGAGGGAAATATCGATGCTAAAGAATTATAAAATGTATTCTTTTTCCCAGCTCAGGAGCATGCCTGACTGAACTTGTGGCAATTGGACAGCAGACAAGCAATTGCACAAGCAACAACTTGTGTAGAACCAGCAGAATGTGTGAGAGCAGGGTATGTCAGTGAGTTCTGGGGATTTAACTCTTTCCCCTCAGGTTAGAAAGCCGAGGTCTTATTACTGCTGCTTCATGACTTGCAGTTAGAAAAAGTTATGAAGGCTCAAAGAAATGAGGTATCAGGTGTTAGAAAAAAAACCGGACTGCAGAGGGCTTTAACATATACATACATATACATGTCTAAATATATATACGTATATGTATATATATATATATATATATATATACTGTATATATATATATATAATACACATATATGTATATATTTAGACATGTATATGTACAGTATCTCACAAAAGTGAGTACACCCCTCACATTTTTGGAAATATTTTATTATATCTTTTCATGTGACAACACTGAAGAAATGACACTTTTCTACAATACAAAGTAGTGAGTGTACAGCCTGTATAACAGTGTAAATTTGATGTCCCCTCAAAATAACTCAACACACAGCCATTAATGTCTAAACCGTTGGCAACAAAAGTGAGTATACCCCTAAGTGGAAATGTCCAAGCTCGGCCCAATTAGCCATTTTCCCTCCCCGTTGTCATGTGACTCGTTAGTGTTACATGGTCTCAAGTGTGAATGAGGAGCAGGTGTGTTAAATTTGGTGTTATCGTTCTTACACTCATGAAGTTTAACATGGCACCTCATGGCAAAGAACTCTCTGAGGATCTGAAAAAACAAATTTTTGCTCTACATAAAGATGGCCTAGGCTATAAGAAGATTGCCAAGACCCTGAAACTGAGCTGCAGCATGGTGGGCAAAACCATACAGCGGTTTCACAGGACTGGTTCCACTCAGTACAGGTCTCACTATGGTCGACCAAAGAAGTCATATCCAGAGGTTGTCTTTGGGAAATATACATATGAGTGCTGCCAGCATTGCTGCAGAGGTTGCAGAGGTTGAAGGGGTGGGGGTTAGCCTGTCAGTGCTCAGACTATATGTCGCACACTACATCAAATTGGTCTGCATGGCTGTCATCCCAGAAGGAAGCCTCTTCAAAAGATGATGCACAAGAAAGCCTGCAAACAGTTTGCTGAAGACAAGCAGTCTAAGGACAAGGATTACTAGAACTAGAACTAGAACTAGATGTCCTGTGGTCCGATGAGACCAAGATAAACTTATTTGGTTCAGATGGTGTCAAGAGGGCATGGTGGCAACCAGGTGAGGAGTACAAAGACAAGTGTGTCTTGCCTACAGTCAAGCATGGTGGTGGGTGTCATGGTCTAGGCCTGCATGAGTGCTGCCGGCACTGGGGAACTACATATCATTGAGGGAACCATGAATGCCAACATGTACTGTGACATACTGAAGCCTCCCTTTGGAGACTGGGCTGCAGGGCAGTATTCCAACATGATAACGACCCCAAACACACCTCCAAGACAACCACTGCCTTGATAAAGAATCTGAGGGTAAAGGTGATGGACTGGCCAAGCATGTCTCTAGACCTAAACCCTATTGAGCATCTGTGGGGCATCCTCAAATGGAAGATGGGGGAGCGCAACATCTCTAACATCCACCAGCTCCTTGATGTCATCATGGAATTGTGGAAGAGGACTCCAGTGGCAACCTGTGAAGCTCTGGTGAACTCTATGCCCAAGAGGGTTAAGACAGTGCTGGAAAATAATGGTGGCCACACAAAATATTGACACTTTGGGCCAAATTTGGACATTTCCACTTAGGGGTGTACTCACTTTTATTACCAACGGTTTAGACATTAATTGCTTTATGTTGAGTTATTTTGAGGGGACAGCAAATGTACACTGTTATACAGGCTGTACACTCACTACTTTACATTGTAGCAAAGTGTAATTACTTCAGTGTTGTCACATGAAAAGATATAATATATATATATATATGTGTGTACACATGTATTTATGTATTTTTATGTGTATATATGTATTTACAGACATATATACACATATAAACACATAAATACATATGCACAGATACATATCAATAATATAAGTGAATCTGAGCTCTTTGCAGTCGAGTAGCTGAAAACATGTAAAATCATATTTATGCAATATTAATAGTTAGTAACATTTTTAACTTTGTTTGTGCTGTAAATATTTTACATTCCAATGTTCTTCACATAGGGGAATATGTTCTATGTATTTTTAAATAGATATACCAATATATATATATATATATATATATATATATATATATATATATATATATATATGCATATGTCTATATCTATATATAGTCATATATATATATATATATATATATATATATACTGTATATATATATATATATGTGTGTATAGATATATATTTTACAAAAAAAATATCATATATATTCCAATACACATCAGGACACACAGTGCACACTTTCCCCCATAGACATCATTAGGGAGAGAGTGTTAGAAAAAAACACCTGAACTGCAGAATGAAAAATCTCCATAACGCAACCCCATTGATGTCTATAGGGAAAAAAAAGCTATGTTTAAACCTAACACCCTAACATAAACCCCAAGTCTAAACACCCCTAATCTGCCACCCGACATCTAAATAAAGTTATTAACCCCTAATCTCTGCTGCTTCTGACATCGCAGCCACTAATAAAAGTTATTAAACCCTATTCCGCCACTTCCCCGACATAGCTGCCACTATAATAAAGTTATTAACCCCTAAACCTCTGGCCTCCCACATCGCCGCCACTAAATAAACCTATTAACCCCTAAACCCCCAGCCCCCCACATCGCAAAACACTAAATTAAACTATTAACCCCTAAACCTAACACCCCCATAACTTTAAATTAAAAGTACAATATAACTATATTTAAATAAATAAAAACTTACCTGTGAAATAAAAATAAACCTAACATTAAACTATAAATTAACCTAACATAACTATTCTATTAAAATAAAAAAAATACTACAAATTAAAAAATCTAAATTACAAATTTAAAAAAACCTAACACTACGGAAAAAAAATTAAAAATCTAAAATTACAAAAAATAATAAACACTAAATTATGAAAAATAAAAAACACTAAGATTACAAAAAATAATAATAAACGAAATTATCAATAACAAAAAAACAATTACACCTAATCTAACAGCCCTATAAAAATAAAAAGCCCCCCAAAATAAAAACACCCCCTAGCCTACAATAAACTACCAATAGCCCCTAAAAGGGCCTTTTGTAGGGCATTGCCCTAGGTTAAACAGCTCTTTTACCTGTTAAAAAACTACAAAGTTCCCCCAACAGTAAAATCCACCACCCAACCAAACCCCCAAAATAAAAAACCTAAAGTGGCATTTGTATGGGCATTGCTCATAAAAGGGCATTCAGCTCTTATTCACTGCCCTTAAAAGGGGATTCAGCTCTTGTACAAAAGCCCACAACCCTTATCTAAAAAAAAACAACCAAAAAAATCAAATTTTTTTTATTTAAACAGGCAATAGGATTTCAGTAGCTTTCATCCTATTGGCTGATTTGAATTTGAACAATCAAATCAGCCAATAGGAATGCAAGGTACAACATTTTGAAACAGCTACCTTGCTTTCAACTTCAGTCTATGGCAGTGACCATATGAAGAGGATGCTCCACGCAGGATGGGATCGGCTTCCAGGATGGCTCTGCTCCGCACCACCATGATGAAGATAGAAGACGTCCCTGAGATGGATGAAGGTGTCGCCGCCTGGATGAAGACTTCTCACCGCCTGGATGAAGATGGATGTCCGGACTTCAGGAACCATGAGTAGATATTCTGGGGTTAGTATTAGTTTTTTTTTTTCCATTTTTTTTGGTGTTTTTTTTTTAGATTAGGGCTTTGGGCTTTTGTAAAAAAAGCTGAATGCCCTTTTAAGGGCAGTGAAAAAGAGCTGAATGCTTTTTTAAGGGCAATGCCTATACAAAATGCCCCTTTAGTAACAATGGGTAGCTTAGTTTTTTTTTTAGAGTTAGGTTTTTTATTTTGGGGGTTTGGTTGTTTGGTGGGTTTTACTGTTGGGGGGACTTTGTTTTTTGTTTTTTTACAGGTAAAAGAGCTGTTTAGCTAAGGTCAATGCCCTATAAAGGCCCTTTTAAGGGCTATTTGTAGTTTGTTGTAGGTTAGGGGCTGTTTTTATTTTGGGGGGGCTTTTTATTTTATAGGGCTATTAGATTAGGTGTAATTGTTTTTATTTTTGATAATTTTGATTATTATTATTTGTAAGCTTAGTGATTTTTATTTTTCCTAATTTAATGTTTATTATTTTTTGTAATTTTAGATTTTTGAATTTTTTTCGTAGTGATAGTTTTTTTTTTAAATTTGTCTTTTAGATTTTTTAATTGGTAGTATTTTTTTATTTTATTAGAGTAGTCATGTTAGGTTAATTTATAGTTTAATGTTCGGTTTAATTTTATTTCACAGGTAAGTTTTTATTTATTTAAAAATATAGTTATATTGTAACTTTTAATTTAAAGTTAGGGGGGTGTTAGGTTTAGCGGTTAATAGTTTAATTTAGTGTTTTGCAATGTGGGGGACCGGAAGTTTAGGGGTTAATAAGTTTATTTAGTGGCGGTGATGTGGAAGGCCGGAGGTTTAGGGGTTAATATGTTTATTTAGTGGCGGAGATGTGGGAGGCCGGAGGTTTAGGGGTTAATAACTTTATTATAGTGGCGGCTATGTGGGAGGCCGGAGGTTTAGGGGTTAATATCTTTATTATAGTGGCAGGGATGTGGGAGGCCTGAGATTTAGGGTTTAATAGCTTTATTATAGTGGCAACGATGTTGGGGAGTGGCGGATTAGGGGTTAATATATTTAAATAGTGTTGGCGATGTGGGTGGGTTGCAGATTAGGTTTTATTAGGCTTATTTAATAGTCGCAATGTGGGTGGGCAGCAGATTAGGGGTTAATTAGTTTTAAATAGTGTTTGCGATGCAGGAGGGCGGCAGTTTAGGGGGTTAATAGTTAGTTTATGGGTGTTAGTGTACAGTTTAGTTATGAGTTTTGTGATACATTTTTGTTTCGGAAAATCCATAACTACTGGTCTCAGATGGCGATATGGATTCCTGTTGGTATAGGCTAAAACGCAAGCATTTTAGCCTGAACGCTCAACCTGTAATACCGGCGCTATGAAAATCCCACACAAAAACGTCATTTTTTTGAATGCGGAATGGACGTTGCATTACAGGCTAAAATACTTGCGATACCGACACGACTCGTAATATTCATTCCTGGCCATTATGCTGGAATGGACATTTTTTCAGTGTTAAAAGCCGTACCGCAACACGATTATTATTTATATTTGTTCACCTTTATATCCTCTATGTTTTTGCAGTTAAAGAGATGACTTTCTATCATCCTCCTCACTTTAATTATTGATGAAAATTTGGGAATGGCATTTGCAAATTCATTTATATTTTACCCAAATTTTGTACAGTATTTTTAAATAATTGTATTTCATTTTAAAATAAATTTGCTTTGATTGCATATCTTGGAACCGGGAGGGCCTGGGAATATTTTATGGAATTATTAATTCATGTTATTATATACAGATATTTACAAGTTTATTTTATTGACCAATGGGAAATTTTTCATGTTTATGAAATTTAAAGGAACGGAGTAGAATTAATGTCCTTGTTTAATCCATAAGGTTTTAATGCTTTTAAATCAAAGATCCATCTGCATTCTTTTTGTAGCAGCATTTTATCAAGATTACCTCCTCTTAGTGAATGATCTACCTTCTCTAAACCTAGAAAACGTAGTAATTCTTTATCACTATTGTGACATTTTTTAAAATGTCTTGCTACACTGCTGCTTTTAATTTTATTTGAAATATACCTTTTATGCTCATTAATACGTTCCTTTAATTCCCTATAGGTTTTTCCCACATAGTACATAGGGCAGTTGCACAGCACCAAGTATATATTGCCTTCACTTCTACAGTTTATTTTGTCTTTTATTTTAAAACTGTTCCCAAACTTGTAGACAAAGAATCTCCCATGTTGCATATTAGTACAGACTGATCACCTATTACATCTAAGTGGAGACCGGCAGTGACACCAAAGCGGTCGTCACGTGATAGCTTTGGCATTACTTCCGGTCTCCGCTCAGCACGCTATAGAACCGGCAGAGCTAACTAGTTAGCAGCAATACTCAAGTTTTTTTACTTTTTAACTTATTCAGATATTTATTATAATATTATAGCTTTAACATTTCACTGTTTTATCTATAGGATCATTAAAGTTTATATTGTTTTTATGTTAGCTCTATAATATTCTGGAACGAACCCCAATCACACACTGCTGCACAAGTGCGGTGTGCCAGGGTAGTTTCTACACACCTAAAAAATTCAGGTACACTGAAGACTCTTTTTTCTTTTTTTTCTTTTTCTTTTTTATTTATATTCCCATAGTATAAATAGCATCTTATTTTCAAATTTCATTGCACCTCGCAGGGTTTTTTGTAAATTCCTTATGCAACTTAAAAACAGAAAAAAACATGTTCATAATCAAAAAGTAACACATACATTTAAGTTTTTTTTTTTTTTACTATTGTTTCACTAGTACAAACACCAATAATACAAAACAAAACAAACAACAACAACAAAACAAACAAACAAACAAAAAAAAAACCCAAAGGGGGCGCCCTAGTCTCTGGGAAATTCATTTCGTTCTCATGCTGTTTCTAGAAATACTGAACCTCTAAAGGGGGAAATCACCTGCATTTGCATCTTTCTTGGATACGAGAGGATCAAGCTTTTCCATTTATTAAAAAAACTTTTAATTTTAATTTCGTTATCAACCGCAATATCAAATTGCTTAAAAGTTAAAAAGTTTGTTAACTGAGACTGTATCTACTAAAAAAGATTCACATCGCTGATCACCGGACCCTGTGATTCTACAGGTGAGCTATATATTACATAATCTGCTATTGTTGACAACATAGTTGTACTTATTTGGGATATATTTATCTCTTTGTATCTACACATGCACATGAGGAACCTCTCTTGTATGCGCTGTTAGAAACACCATCCCTACAAACCACAAACATTTCATCTCACTTTGGAGGAAGTGAGATACCCCTAACAGCAGCATTCATCAGACCTACTCTTAGTGCTCCTGTATACAAACCACCCTCCTTTTTAAGGTGCAACTACCTACAAACACACCCAGAACCATATATATATATATATATATATATATATACCTATATATAATTATATATATATATATATATATATAGATATATATATTTTATAAAAAAACAACTTGAGATATATAAAAATATGTATTTAAGAATAAATAGAACATATTCTGCTATGTGAAGAACATTGGAATGTGAAATATTTATATTTCATGTTGGGATAGCTCATTCGATCGGGTCAAAACGCGATCGGGTTTGTGTGCGAGTAAGGGTGTTCATTTTTTACACTTTTTGCTCTCCATTGAAGTCTATGGGATAATCCGCCAATGTGTTCACAATATTCAAAGCTTGGCTTTTTGCACACAATGGTTTAGTGCACGCGGGAAAACTTTTTACGTTCAACTTGGAATGCATGCCCTAAAAGACGCACACAAAAAGCTTACTTCAAGTGGAGTTAACACGGGGGATAGCATCCCACGCATAATCTAGCACTCTAATGGCTGTGTGTAACTGATCTAAATATGTGTCATAGTGATGTGACTGTTCACTGTCCGAGTGCCAGCACTGTCACCAGTAATACCATACGAAGTTCAAGTCTTGTTGTGTCTGTCCCAACCAGTGTTCACTCTAAGGCCAGTTTTGTGAGTAGCCCAGCAGTGAAACAGTTGATTAGAGCAATTAGCAAACACCACACAATGCAGACTGTAAGGTGTGGTTCTCTTATTAACTGTTGCATTGCTGACCTTATAGTGAACACTAGTCCCAACCTGTAAATCTATACATTTAACAGTAAGAAACAAGATATACCAAGACACACAGCCACTGTATCCTGGACTATATCTATAAGTGGTGCCTAATCAAATATAAATAAAAAATATAAATAGAGTTACTATCAGATAATAACCCAATAGATTCCTCTACAATACAATGTATGAGCAAAAATGGCAGTAAATCACAACAAATGAGTCACCAATATCACACATATAGATGAAATCTATACAAAGAGTAAATACATCAGTGTATAATACACATCATCAAGTGACATGGACACAGTCTAGTTATATACCAGAGTCTCTTAATGTAATGAAGGATCTCCAGTTACAAAAAAGTACCAAAAACATCCAGGCAGCTCTTCTAGGATGTCACACCAGACAAGGAAGAGTCATTGAAACAAAAAATAAAATGCTCCTCATGGTACAGATCAGTAGGTCACACATCAAGGATGAAAGGGTTAATCAGTCCTACTTACATTAAGGAAAGCACTATTAGTGCTCAACAGGCAAGCCGGATCCTAAGAGTCATCCGGCAGACTCACAAGCAGCTCAGCAGTAGGGGTGACCTTAATGATCTTTTTGACTCTGTCCAGGTGCCAACACTGCAGCCATCACACCACAGGCCCTTTTGTGCTGCTCTTCTGCTGCTCTGGGTGCCTGTATGCCATTTGTACTGCTGCCCCAAACTGTGACAATTTCCAACAACACTCTTATGCTGTATTCACCGTGTGTAAACCTACACCTTGCTGTGACTTTATTTACATATAACACTATTTACTACTGCACTGGGTACCTGTCACAGCTTCTTTCAATTTGAGATGGCAGTTTCCAGGGATGCCAATCTTCTTGTAGTGAGTTCAGAGCTTCAGGAGGGACATCTTTAGAGTAATGAGAAAGGGGGCACCCGCTTCACTGTTAGCCAATTTGATCCCTCCCATATCAATTGGATGTGTTGTATCAACCCAAAATGATGAGATGAAATGACAGATGTTGCAGACTCATTGCTCTGATGTCCTTATCACACACAAATATTTAAAAGAGGAATAAAGAGAAAGGTTGTCAGTACGCAAAGCTCTTTTTGAGAATATCAAAGAAAAAACCTTTATTCAACCAGAGACGTTGCCCATCTATTGCAGGAAACTATTATACACTTAAAACCTTCCTCTTTTCTTCTATTTTAATTTTAGTATGTAGTTATTAGGAGGATAGCAGAACAGGTATTAACTCATGAGCTCCTATAGAATTTCCACAGTGCATCACGATATTAGTAGCAAAGTAAGTGTTCTTTATCACACATGCATATATATCTTATTAAGCTCTAAAATGTACTTTTCTGTGCATATCCTGGCATGTCCCTATTTTATGGTACCTGTATTGTTATTAATAGAGGGCACTCATGTTGGTTATTAATATTTTGGAGCTAAGTACAGGGCTCCTACCTAGACCTCAGAGAAACCTAGTAGTCTATCTTGTCGTGCTGGCAAAAACTCAAAATGTGCTTTTTCCTGATTTATTCCTATTATCACTGTCATGTGTGTATTTTTAGGTATTGTAGGGTGTGGGTGCATGGCTTGGTTACTTTCACCAACCACCCAACATTTTTGCGGTATCTGTCACTGAGTTTTCTTAAACTCACACGCAAACACACACACAAACTTCCTGCCCTCAGAATCGATGTTGGTAAAGTAATGTTATAAAGTCTATCATCTTGACTAAAAAAGGATATCCATTATGAGGTCCCGAGGTCCATCATAAATATTACATTTGGCCAGTAGATTTTTATCGAAATCTAAAATCTTCTAAACCTATTCTGGCCATGATGTTTGTAGCGTATGTTTAGCAAATTTAATGGACAATTTCTAAGAGCTAGCACTACATACATCACTCCTAATTTAAGCCAACAAGGCATTTCGGCACAACCTACTGTGATATTATGTTCTGCAAATAATTTTCAATTGTATTCAAAACCTCTCTGAGGTTCAAATATTTTAATCTTTGCACCTATGTTTGTCAGGGAGCTTTGTGTAGTATTTTAATTCTAAATTTGTAACTGCATTAGTTATGGATTGTCATCTTTGATTTAAGGATTTAAGCTTAAGAGCCAGCCCATTTTTGGTTCAGCCCCTGGGTAGTGATTGATGATTGGAGGCTAAATGTAGCCACCAATCAGCAAGCGCTACCCAGGGGCTGAACCAAAAATGGGCCGTCTTCTAACCTTACACTCCTTTTTCAAATAAAGATAGCAAGAGAACAAAGGTAAATTGATAATAGCAGTAAATTAGAAAGTTGCATGTTCTATCTGAATCATGAAAAAAAATTGGCTTTAGTATCCCTTTAACTATATTTGTTGGTGTGTGTCTCTAGTATTTTTCTTTTTTAGCCTTGTCATTTTTATTTTTTCTACAATCTACTCCACTGATCTTCTACTGACGGTCTTCTGACCCAGCCTTTTTATCACAGCATTTGTGTGTGATATACTTTAACTATTGCTTTGAATATAACTTATGCATGAATGTATTGAGCATTTTCCTATCATCCTGTTTCTAAGGTATTGATTTTGTGGGTGTAGTAATGAAAAGGAATAGCTTTAAAAACACAACCAAATATTTCTCAAGATGCAATAATACTTTTTAGATTAGAGTTGAAACCTATTCATTTTCCTAGAACAAATTAAAAACCAAAAAGCATATATTGTAAAAAAATTATATTTAGATTTTTAAAAATTATAAATATTTTTAGAACAATTGTATTTAAACTTGGTTTTAAAGGGATAGTAACGTCAAAATTAAACTTTCATGATTCAGAGCATGTAATTTTTTTTTTTTTTTTTTTTCCTTATTAACCAACAGTAAGAGAAGAAATAAATGATATTGTACAATAGCATAGTCTTGACTTGTTTCAAGATCAAAGAGATAAATAAAGAAAACAAATAGCAAAAAATAAAAAAATTCATCCACCTCTCTAGAAATATAAAGGATTTCAACCTGGAGGTATAGAGGAAAACCAAATAGTCAAAGTATATTGAATGATCTTTAGCCCTCCATATTCTCCTGGAGGAATTTATATTTTGTCAAAAGATCAAGGCTAAAAAGTACCCTATTACTTTGTACCATTTTCTGTCGGGATTTTCTAGTTTTATATAGAGAAGAAAAAAGAAGGAAAAAAAGAGAGAAAAAAAGAAAAAATAAAAAAAAATAAAAAATAAAGGAATAAATAAAGAAAATGGAAAAAATAATAATTTTTAAATATCTCCACCTCTCGCTCAGCTCCCCCCATTCCCTCGGCTACCAAATGCCCAATAGCATTAAATCTGAGTTTTGAAAGGGAAAGATCATATATTCCTTTTCGTTTTCAGGGAGTGATTTAATATATACTATCCATTTGTTAAAAAATTTCCTTATATCATCGTCATTATTTATGTCTGTATCCTTTTGTTCTAGTAGGCATTGCTTTTTTAAGCAATTCTGGATTTCAGACACGCTGGGCACTGAGCGCATTTTCCATTTTTTGCAGATTAGATATCTAGTAGCTAAGATGGAAATAGATATTAATTTATCATTAGGGTGACCTTTAATCTGGTTGTCTTTACAAAATATAATTTGATGTGGGGTGAAAGTTACAGGAGGGATTTCCAACACCTTATTTAGCCAATATTCTAACTTGCACCAGGTTTTTCTCACTTTTGGACAAAACCAAAACATATGTTCTATATTGGCTGCTAAAAGTGAACATTTGGGGCATTTATCAAAACCTGAGTTGTAAACCCTGCGACCCATCTCCGGAGTGAAGTATGCCCTATGAAGAATTTTGAAATGCGCTTCCCGCCAAGTGGCTGAAAGAGTTATTTTTTTCACTTTACTTATGGATTGTTGGATTGTTTTTGAATCAACCCAATTCCATCCCGATAAAGAGGACCATGTTGCAGCAAGTCTTGCTAAGTTCTGATTACCCCTGTTAGTTCCTAGGAGGTGATAGCACACTGATATAGACATCCGATTCACAGTCATGAGAGTAAGCCAATTTTCGATTTTACCAAGTTTCCAGCACCACCCTGCCTCCCTAATTGCATCTAAAAGATAGTGCCTTATCTGCAGGTACGCAAAGAAGTCTTTATTAGATAAATTATATTCCCCTTTTAATTTTTCAAATGTTTTGATAGTTTTTTTATCATCATCTATCAAAAGGGTCAATTTATTAAGCCCATTCTTATGCCATCTATTGAAGACCTCAGATTGCAGACCAGGTTGAAACTTTGGGTTCCCTATCAAGGTAAGATAATTTGAGATCTCAGGATTAAAAGACAGAAGTTTTGAAATTTTCCACCAAGCCTTTATGGGGTTAGAGATAGATTTAAGTCTTTTAATTTCTGGGGGTAACTCTTTTGGAGAAGAATGCAAGAGTGCTAAGGTTAAATAGGGATCGCAAATATTTAATTCAAGTTGGTTATTTAGAACATAGTCCTTAGACAAAATCCAGCCACTCGCTATTCGTGCTAGGGAGGTAAGATTATATGCTCTAATATCCGGGAGTGCCAAGCCTCCAAACTCTGATGGAAGAGAAAGTTTATTAAGAGAAATTCGCGCTTTTTTCCCTTGCCAAAGAAATTGACTGATTAAACTATTAATCAACCTTACATCCCTCTCAAAGAGAATCACTGGAACATTCAGGAGTATATATAGCAGCTTGGGGAGAAGGATCATTTTAAACAGTGCCACTCGGCCCGAGAGCGAGAGAGGTAGTGTATGCCAGATTCTCAGTTTTTCTTTAATTTGTCTAATGATAGGAGGTATATTAAGTTCATATAATTTATCAGGGTTCACCGGAATGTTTATTCCTAAATATTTAAATGAATCTAAAATTCTTTTGAAGGGATTATCTATACATGAGTCTTTATCCTTACGGATCCAATAAATTTCTGACTTAGATGCATTTATTTTGTATCCTGAAAAAGTGCCAAAGTGGTCAATTATATGCAAAAGTTTTGGAATATTAATTTTTGTGTTTGATATGTACAATAGCACATCGTCTGCATATAGACCAATTTTGATCTCATAGTTTGAGATCTTTATTCCTTCTAGGCTTTGTCGTACCATAATTGCCAGAGGTTCAATAGCCACATTGAACAAGAGGGGGGAGAGAGGGCACCCCTGGCGAGTTCCCCTTTCCAGGGTTATCGATGAGGATACAGCACCGTTAATAATCAAGCGTGTAGCTGAACATTTATAAAGGTTCTCCACAAATTCAGGAAACTTGCCCTTGATTCCAAAGTTGATCAGGGATGTATTGAGGTGCTTAAAAGTAACGGAATCAAACGCTTTTTCTGCATCAATAGAGAGAATAGCCATGTCTGATCCTCCATACCTCTCCTCTATCCCCCCTCCCGTCTGAGATGCCCTTTCAAAGTGTTCCAAGGTAAGAATTACTTCTCTTATTTTTGCCGAGGAGTTCCGACCATTCATAAAACCAGCTTGGTCCGGGTGGATCACCTGTGGTAATATTTGCTGAAGTCTAAGTGCTAAGATAGAGGTAAGGATCTTATAGTCAGAATTAAGTAAGGCTATTGGCCTATAAGATTCTTTAAGCCTTGGATCCTTCCCTTCCTTAAGAATCAGAGTCGTATGTGAAGCCGAAAATGCAGGTGAAACTGGTTTACCATTCATATAATAATTATTATATAGATTTATTAAATATGGAGAGATTTCTGAAGATAATATTTTGTAGAATTCACTAGGTAAGCCATCCGGACCCGCTGCCTTATTAGTAGAAAGACCTGAAATTACCTCGGATAGTTCTTGCTCTGATATAGGGGAATTAAGGCTACTGATATCATCCTCCGCCAATATGGGAGTTTTGATCTTGTTCCAAAACTCTGCTGCCTTATCATGATCATATCCTTTACAGGAATATAGATCCTGATAATATTTCACCAGAATGGATGTAATTTTATCTGGGTTTAAGATTTGCTCACCCTTCTCTAGAATTTCTTCTATGTGAGATTGCTTTTTCTCATTGTTAACCATTCTGGCCAACATCTTTCCAGACTTGTTTCCAAATCTGTAAAGTTTGGCCTGGGTTTTTAGTTCCTTTTGTGTTTGTCGTGTTAAAATAAATGTGTCCCGGGCTTCTTTAGCCTGCACATATTTAGACCAATTTAAAGCGTTCTTATGTAACATAAATTTATTATATGCGTTAGTCAGTGCTTTTTGTATCTCGCTATCCCTTACCTTCAGTTTCTTAGTCAGAGTTATATTGTAAGCTAGGATTTCACCCCTAAGAACCGCTTTAGCGGCTTCCCAGAACAATTCTGGACATTCGATGTATTCTGAATTGAAATGAAGATATTCCACAAACTTAGATCTAAGATGAGTTTTAAATTTCATATCCATCGCTAAATAGTATGGAAAATAAAAACGCGAGGATTTAAATCTTGGTTGTTCAAACTTGATGTCCAAGGTAATAGGGGCATGATCTGACAGCAGTATAGGGGCGATACTTGCTTGCACTCTTAGAGAGCCAAGGCGCTCATCTACAAGAAATAAGTCTATTCGGGACAAGGTTTTGTGTGCTTTTGAAAGACACGTGAATTCCTGAGTGTCTGGGTTCTGACTTCTCCAAATATCACATAATGCTAAGTTCTGCTTTATTTTCTTAAACATTTTAGATTCTAAATTGTCCTTTTTCTGCTTTTTCTGCTTCACAGATTCTCTAAGTCTATCTAACGGGCAATGCGGTGCCATGTTAAAATCGCCACCTATGATTAAAAGCCCCGGATTACCGAGAAGGAGTTTAGTTTGAATTTTGTTCCAGAATTCTGGATCAAAGATGTTGGGACCATAGATATTACAGATTGTATAAATTTCCTGGGCAATTTTTACCTTTAACAGGACATACCTTCCCTCCGGATCGGGTCCGCAGTGAATCACCTCAAGGTGGGCTCTTTTCCCTATTAGAATTGCCACTCCCCTTTTTTTACCTACACTTGGCGAGAAGTATACCTCTCTAACCCATGAAGATTTAAGTTTGATAGATTCTTCTGAATTAAGATGGGTTTCTTGAATTAGCCCTATATCTGTCTGAAATTTCCTTAATTGTGTCAAAATGGTTTTTCGTTTGATTGGGGTGCAAATCCCTCCCACATTCCATGAGACTATTCTAAGTTTTTCTATTTCTTTGTGTCTTTAACTTGTCTTGCAGGGGAGGTAAGAGAGAGGGAGCGAGAAAGGTGGACATAATCACTAGAAAAAAAAAAAAAAAAAAAAAGAGAGAAAAGAGCAGAAGAGCAGAAAAAAAAAAAAAAAAAAATAGAAAAAAGATATGTAAAAAAAAAGTAAGTAAAGACTAAGACAAACTCCATTTGCCCCATCGACCCCAAATTGTGGGGTTTTCCCAGTTCTGAATTTATGCTGACTAAGTAAGGACTGCCTTCTCTGTTACTCCTGAATCTAAGGATAAGAAGAATTTCTCGGCTGTGTGTGCCTCCAGAAAAAAATGTACTGTTCCATTGATGTTTACTTTAAGTTTGGCTGGATAAATTATGGTTGCATTTATTCCAGAGTTTATGAATTTAGTACATATAGGTGCCAAATTTCTTCTCTTGGTAGCTGTCTCAGCCGAGAAATCCTGAAACATAAGGATTTTAGTTCCATTAATGATAAGAGGTTGTGCTTTGCGGTAAAATTGGAAAAGAGAGACTTTATCTTGATAATTTAGTAGTTTTACAATAACAGGTCTAGGCCTGTTGGAGTTTTGGGCTGACTGTGCTGAACCCAGTCTGTGAGCCCGTTCTACCAAGATATTATTATATGTGGATGGGAGTTTAAGAGCTACTTTTAATGTATCAGAAACAAAGAGGGCTAAGTCCTCATATTGTTTCTCCTCCGGGAGGCCTATTATTCTAAGGTTGTTTCTTCTGCTATAATTTTCTAAATCTTCTAGTCTCGTGAGAATCTTTTGATTACTACTATTAATACTGTCCAACTTAGTGCCTTGCACTGCTACCATGTCTTCCAAATCAGATACTCTCTGCTCAACTTCCTGTATTCTTGAGGAGAATTGTCTAATTTCTTGTGATAGAGAGGAAATATCCTGCTTAATCTCCATCCTTAAAGCATCGAATTTAGGAGAGAGAGCATCAGAGATGTTGGCAACTAAGTTTTGGACATTTAATAGTTCAGTTGTAGCTACAGTTGATAGGGTTGATTGAATGTCAGGAATTGGGTCCTGTATACTCTTAGATTTCTTATCTCTTTGTCTACCTGCCATTCCTAGTGGGGATGTTTTTTGAGAGATACCAAGGAATTTATCCATATACTACAATAGGGGAAGAAGGAGAAAAAAAAAAAAAAAAGAGAGGAGAAAGAGAAAGGGGGGATAAGAGAGTGAGAGGGGGGAGGACCAAGTGAAGGGTGATTGGGTGACCTGTGTAAAGTGGATGACCGTGAAGGTGCTGTGATTGCACCAGTGTAGATAGTGACTTCCGTGTGAAATTATGCAATTATTGTGCTGGTGATTATAGTTTAAGGAGGGGGATGTGTTGGGTAGTGAGAGAAAAAAAAAAAAAAAAATCAGGGCCCTTAATAGGGAGTTAGTGGAGTGGTGGTGAAAATGTGTCAGTTCTATGTGGGGGGCTATGGAGTGTAGTGCCCTAATTAATGTGTAAGTGAATTAGTCTATGCCAGTGGGGGGGAAAAAAAAAAACCGGAAAAACAAGGAATAGAAATGAGAAAGAAGAAAAAAAAAAAAAAAAAAAAAAAGAAAAAGAGAAAAAAAGAGAATTTCTTCTTTTTCCCTTCTCCCCTTTTATCTTTTAAAGATGAGCGAGTAGATTTGTTATTATAGTTTCACAATCTGTGACTTATTATAACAGTGTATCTAGAGACGTTTAAGATAATACTATGTATTTGAGACAATCCTACATATTATTAATTTACTCTTTCTTTTAAACAACCGGGACCTTAATGTTTTTAGCCTCTGAGATTAATATATTTAAGTAAATAGTAACAAGTAAAAATTGATGTAACACCTTATGAGCAGTAGAAACAAAAGTTATAAGATGATATCTTTCAGAGATTTAGTTTTCCATAGTATCAAAGACTTTCAGTCTCTTAGAAAGAGATAGTGAAAAAATGTAGACAAAATTTAGATTATAAAACAGGTCTCAGGTGCACAAGATTTTCTAGGTTCATAAACAATTGAGCACTGTTTCAGCCCCCAACATAATTCAAACATTGCAGGAATTAAATTGAAATAATTTGTTCTAAAAAAAAACAAAGAGGAAAAAAAAAAAAAAAAAGAAAAACCAGTAGCATATAAAAATCAAAACAAACAAAAGAAAAGAAAAAAACAACAAAGCAATTTGATTAGGCCATTAAACAGTCTTATAGGACTAAGACTTATAATGTCTGTAAACCTGGAGTTGTTATCTCCTTTGGTAACGTTATATTCAATCTAAGATGTGTCAATTGGCTACAAAGTTATGGCTGTATTAATCCGTTATCCACCTTTCTTAAATGTCCAAGCAGGAATGGAATATGTCTGTTTGGCTTGATTAGCACTTTCCTATGATGCCTTCCAGGATTAAACAGTCAATCTGTATATCAAATTAACTAACCTCTTTTTAGTTAAGTTCAATATTGCCCCGCATTAGCAGTAACTTTTACTGAGGCTTGTGGTTTGCCGCTGTAATGTGAGATATAGTGCAGTGTTCTTTTTTTTTTCCCTTTTTCCTCCTTTTAAGCAGAACTCACCCCCTCCTATGCTGTTACTCTGCTTACCACCCGCGACGTCCGGCTTCAGGCTGCTGCAGGACCAATTCGGGCCAGTCAAACCGGAGCTCGCCCCCTCAATCCTCTGCTCCAGGTAAGGAACACGACCAACTCCCCCCGCGCAGCATCGGTGGGGGGGGAGAGGATGGCGCCGCACCAAGCGGGCAATGCAGCTCCAAGTCAGCCACACACCGGGTTCACCAGCCCGTCCAGGCCCGATTCCTTCCCACGCAGCACCGGTGGGGGAAGGCAGGGGGCGGGCCCAAGACGGCGTGACCCGTAGGGACCGATGGGAGAGCAGACAAGCTGGCAGAGCTGCAGACCAGTATTAGAGTTAACCTGTCAGGGGTGGGAGCCGCACGGAGGGGGAGAGAGTAAAATTTCCAAGGGATAGCGAAGATCCAGGCAGACTTAAAAACATTAAAGCTCCAGCAGTTCAAAACCTTTTCCAAAGCTAAGCGGGGAATAAGAAAATAGTTCTCAGCCAAAAAAAAAAAAAAAGCAGGCCAATTAGTCAGCAAGGTAGGCTCTAAACAGTGGGATGGCGTGCCACTGAAAGGTTCCAGAGCGGTTGTATAGTAGCTATCAGGGGGATAGCCCCAAAACCTGAGGCTGGTGCGGGAGTCCACCACCAATTTCCCAGTGACTGGAGAGACGAGCTGAGCAACACCTGTGCAGCACCTGTGTGCAGCTCCTCCTCCACCGGAACCAGAGCCAGCCAGAGCATGTAATTTTAAACAACTTTCTAATTTACTCCTATTATCAATTTTTCTTCGTTCTCTTGGTATCTTTATTTTAAAACGATGAAATGTAAGGTTAGAAGCCGGCCCATTTTTGGTTCAGACCTGGATAGCGCTTGCTGATTGGTGTCTAAATGTAGCCATCCAATCAGCAAGCGCTACCAAGGTGCTGAACAAAAAATGGGATGGCTCCTAAACATACTTTCCAGCTTTTTTTTAAAAAAGATACCAAGATAATGAAGAAAAATTGATAATAGGAGTAAATAAAAAAGCTGAAGATAATATAGGGGATGCCCTTACTATAATGGTAATTATATAATCACCAATCTATTAAACATTTGCTAGTAGTAAACTGGTCTTAGTATATACAGCCAGAATATCACAAGTTAAAAAAAGAATATATATATATATATATATATATATATATATAAATATATGACAGTGCGTAAGTCTATAGATACAATAAATAATGATAGATATTGGCATAAATCCACACTAGTGTTAGACCATGAACTATATGAGAAAATAGTAAATATAATGAGATGTAAATTCAGAGAAGATAAATTAATATAATAGAGTCTCTTGTGAAGATGATGATGTCAAATGAAGGCAGCAATCTCTGAAGGACCAAGGCTAGGATCCAGGATCAGTGATCTGAAGACAACATAAGAAGACAGATGCACCACATGGCCCAATATTGTTTGGTACAAAGAGAAATATTATATGTGTCAGATACACTCACATGCGATGATGCACCTCTAGTAGTGCAAATGGAGCGGTCTGGGGTCAATAACAATCACCCAGAAGACTGTCCTCCGGGTATATTTGGAAATCTGTAGTAGTAAGAAACACACAGAAAGTGCCTATATGGCCTAGTACTGTTTGACCCAAGCAGGATAATATTAAGTGTTAAAATGCACTCACATTTGATGCTGTAGTGGCAGGCTGGGATCAATATAGTCACCCAACAGACTTAATCACAGGTAATCAAGAGACTCAAAAAAGTCCAGCGAAGAAGATTGGTAATCCAGTGTGGTATTTCCAAAAAAATTGATACAAAGTGGCAGCAAGTGGTAAAAGTAATCAACTTACTTTATTAAAAAATATTAAAAACAAGTAGCAACGCGTTTCTCTGCCACCAGTGGCTGTTTCATCAGGCTTGATGAAACAGCCGCTGGTGGCTGAGAAACGCGTTGCTACTTGTTTTTAATATTTTTAATATTTTTAATAAAGTAAGTTGATTACTTTTACCACTTGCTGCCACTTTGTATCAATATTTTTGGAAATACCACACTGGATTACCAATCTTCTTCGCTGGACTTTTTTGAGTCTCCTGATTACCTGTGATTAACACTAAATATTATCCTGCTTGGGTCAAACAGTACTAGGCCATATAGGCACTTTTTGTGTGTTTCTTACTACTACAGATTTCCAAATATCCCCGGGAGGACAGTCTTCTGGGTGACTGTTATTGACCCCAGACCGTTCCATTTGCACTACTAGAGGTGCATCATCGCATGTGAGTGTATCTGACACATATAATATTTGTCTTTGTAGCAAACATATTGGGCCATGTAGCGCATCTGTCCTTCTTATGTTAAATAAGAATGCTGCTTAAAATTGAATGCTCTACTTGAATCATGAAGTTTTTTTTTGACTTGACTATTCCTTTAAATATTTTAATAGGTGTTTTTAAATATTTTAAATAGTTAGTACTCTACACCATAACAAAAATAAAACAACAAAAAAAGGAGAGAGAGAATATAAATTGGAATTAATGATGCACCAACACAAAGTTAAGTGGATTTATACATTAGATTTTTCCAAAGAAATATACATGTACATAACTGTTTCTCTTAATCAGTCTTGATAATGACTAATATTGGTAAACAATGGTGTATTGGTAATTTAGAATGTTTCATTTTTATATAATTTATAGGACATATTTGAATATTGTATTGATATAACACAATTAGTTGTTGTAAATAATAAAACCTTGCAGACATTTCCTAAATGTGGGGAAAAAAATATAATTTTTTAATGTAAACATTATTTTAGGATAAGGTAAGAGTTATATATGTACTATAGGACATGTTTCCTTTGTGAAAGACTAGAAAGGTAAGCCAAAAGAAACAGCACCCTCAGTGGACACAATCCCAATGAAGAAGCAGAGATTATTTTTTTTTACACTTTGTTTATTCTCATTTGAGGGTTTCTGTTCACTATGTTTATATAAATTATCCATGGCTTAATCATGCTAAGCATAATAAGGGGAATACAGATGTTGGCTCTTTGCGTATTTACTTATACGGATACAATTTATCTTATAAGGGCAGAAACATGCATCTGGGATTGGTTGAGCTCCTTGCTAAAAGAAAATTGACTGATATTTATATATTTGATTGCCATTATATGTATCAATATACATTTCTTCTGTAGAAATAGAATCAGAAAATATACATATATCACCTCAATGACCATACATGGAGTCTTCCAGCTTTGCTAGTTCTCAACAGTCTCTATGCTTCTTTATCCCTCTTTCCATGTCTCTCTCTCCTCTCTCTCTCTCTCTCTCTCTCTCTCTTTATCTCTCTTTATCTCTCTTTCTTTCTGGGTCTCTCTCTCTCACTGTGTCTCTCTTTCTGTGTGTCTCTCTCTCTCTTTCTGTCTCTCTCTTTCTGTCTCTTTCTAGCTCTCTCTCTCGTTCTCTCTCGTTTATTCAAATTACTCTGGGTTTAGTCACTTGAGATAAAAGAGGAATAACAACAGTAAGTCAACATTAATTAATGTAACTTTTTCTCATTGTTACTTAGTAAACAAAATTGTTGGTATAGATACAAATATTGTTGTGTTAAATTGTTGGTATAAAAAAAAAATACTTCTGTCTGTGATAAATTATTTCCAACGTGACTATAAAATCCCACTGCACTTTCCAACAATCTTTTTTTTTTTTAAAATGTCCTGGATAATCCTAAAAAAACTCAAAAAAAAAAGAAAAAAAAGAAATATAGTGTAATATAGTAGCATTAGCACCAACATGCTTGTAAGTTTTCTACAGGACATTTCCTTAACTTTTCAACAGTCTACACTCCCACAAGAAAGGGACACTTAGGAGAGGCAATTTCTGAGACAAAGTAGACGTTAACCCTTCTCACATCACACCCCCTATCTATAAATTAAACACAGGCTGCCATGCGTACTCTGTTTCTACAAACCCTATTTTATGACTACCAAGACCACTTTGGACACCACTATGTAGGTCCCTACTTGAACCCTTTTTCACTTTATCCATGTTTTTTTTAAATCTTGATTGATGTCCTTGTTCCACGAACGCTTCGCCACAACCCTCTAAAAATATAATAAAGCAGTAAATGTGTAGTCATCCTCCATGGCTATAATATAACAAATAATTATTTTTTTTGTTAATGGAACCTAGTTCCATTATATTCTCTTAACCAATGAAAATGAATTAGTTGTTATTCATCTGACTATTATATATCAAAGGTACTGAATATAGTTCTTTTAGTCACAGTGCTAAGCATGCAAAGAGCAGGATTTATCAAAGCAATTCTTCTAAAATTGAGCCAATAAATTTGCATACGACTGAATCCCCTGATTTTATTAATGCAAAGTCCACCTAAAATTGGGCAAGTCCAACTATATATTCCTCTCACTTTGTTCCCATTCGTCAAGGCGCAATGGTGCTCTAAAAAAAGGGTTACATTTGCTAGTTTTAGTCGCATTTCCTAGAGTCTGCCTTAGCATTATGCCCAGTTACCAATTTATCATATTTGCGCCTTTGGAGAATTCAAATTTCTCCTACAAATACTAGCATTATAATTCTCCATAGGTACTGTGGAAAACAATATTGGAAATCATTATGTGTTTGAGCTTGTTTGATGTTCACATCTATCTCTGATGGAGTAGTTTCTGATTCTAGCCGGTCTATCTTTGTCTTGATACATATGCTAAATATACAGTAGAATGTAAAATTGCCCCGCAAAGATCGTAAATTGTATTAACAATTTGAACGTGTTACAGTTATATTAGGGTAATTATTATTACAAAGTTAAAGTAAAAAAATGTATTGTGGTGACACACCAAAATTAGATTTACTTCATTTAAATGCAAATGTAATAGATCACTTGAAGAGGGCAACCCCCCCCCCCCAAAAAAAAAAAAAACCCCACAGGTTTGAAATGAGAAATCAGGAGAAATTGCTTTTTTCACATGGAGAAATTCATCATAATCGGCTCAGCTTGCCTTTGAAACAAATTATTAAGTGCAATTTTCTGATAAATTTGTGCGCACCGATGCGCCTCACCAAGGGTGAGATGAAGAGAACTTGGAGGAGAAAACAAAGGAGAATTCTCCAAGCCCTTGATAAATCTAGCCCATACTGTCTACATCATGCACAAATACACAAACATTATCTATACCTCTTAATTTTTACAACTATGCTGAAAAATATTTAAAGGGACAGTCAACGCCAGAATTTTTGTTATTTTAAAAGATAGATAATCCCTTAATTACCCATTCCCCAGTTTTGCATAAGAAACACAGTTATA
This sequence comes from Bombina bombina, assembly GCF_027579735.1. Lineage (NCBI taxonomy): Eukaryota > Metazoa > Chordata > Amphibia > Anura > Bombinatoridae > Bombina > Bombina bombina. The sequence continues at coordinate 42,920,564 of NC_069506.1, forward strand.
TTAATATACTTTCTACCTCTGTGATTACCTTGTAGCTAAGCCTCTGCAAACTGCCCCCTTATTTCAGTTCTTTTGACAAACTTGCATTTTAGCCAATCAGTGCTCACTAGTGATGTCGTGAATCTAAAATGTTGCGTTTGTGAACGACGGACGGGAACTTCCACAACTGTTTGCGAACGGGCGAACCGGCAGGCAGGCACTGAAACGCACACGTGCAAAGGAAATTGACTGCTATTATTTAACACAGTCAAAAAAGTGTTTTTTTTTTTTAAATCTACACTACTGTTACACCAGATATGAGTTGCACTGGGTGACACTGTGCCCTGGCAGGCAGGCACTTAAACGCACACATGTGAAGCAAACTGACTGCTATTATTTAACACAGTCAAAAAAGTGTTGTTTTTTTTAAATCTACACTACTGTTACACCAGATATGAGTTGCACTGGGGTGACACTGTGCCCTGGCAGGCAGGCACTTAAACACACACGTGTGAAGGAAACTGACTGCTATTATTTTACACAGTCAAAAAAGTGTTGTTTTTTTTTAAATCTACACTACTGTTACACCAGATATGAGTTGCACTGGGGTGACACTGTGCCCTGGCAGGCAGGCACTGAAACGCACACTTGTGAAGGAAACTGACTGCTATTATTTAACACAGTCAAAAAAGTGTTTTTTTTTTTAAATATACACTACTGTTACACCAGATATGAGTTGCACTGGGTGACACTGTGCCCTGGCAGGCAGGCACTTAAACGCACACATGTGAAGCAAACTGACTGCTATTATTTAACACAGTCAAAAAAGTGTTGTTGTTTTTAAATCTACACTACTGTTACACCAGATATGAGTTGCACTGGGGTGACACTGTGCCCTGGCAGGCAGGCACTTAAACACACACGTGTGAAGGAAACTGACTGCTATTATTTTACACAGTCAAAAAAGTGTTGTTTTTTTTAAATCTACACTACTGTTACACCAGATATGAGTTGCACTGGGGTGACACTGTGCCCTGGCAGGCAGGCAGGCACTTAAAAGCACACGTGTGAAGGCAACTGACTGCTATTATTTAACACAGTCAAAAAAGTGTTTTTTTTTTTTAAATCTACACTACTGTTACATCAGATATGAGTGGTGGCACTGGGCAAGTGGGCACAGTATACGCTGTGAGCCTGACACACACGCTGGCAGGCAGGCAACTGCAATTAGATTACACAGGAAAAAAAAAAAGCAGACTGATGTTCTAGCCCTAAAAAGGGCTTTTTGGGGTGCTGTCCTTACAGCAGAGATCAGATGAGTCCTTCAGGACTGTAGTGGACACTGAATACACTAGCCTATCTATCGATTTCCCTACTAAATCAGCAGCAGCTACACTGTCCCTCCTCTCACTAACAATGCAGCTTCTGAATGAATCTAAAATGGATGCTGTCCAGGAGGTAGGAGGGTCTGGGAGGGAGGGTCTGCTGCTGATTGGCTGGAATGTGCCTGCTGACTGTGAGGTACAAGGTCAAAGTATTACTCAATGATGACGAATAGGGGGCAGATCGAACATCGCATTTGTTCACCCGCCGCGGCGGACGCAAACATGCTATGTTCGCCGGGAACTATTCGCCGGCAAACAATTCGCGACATCACTAGTGTTCACTCCTCGGTAAATTCACATGCATGAACTCAATTATCTATATGAAACACATGAACTAATGCCCTCTAGTGGTGACAAAATGTCAAAATGCATTTAGATTAGAGGCGGCCTTCAAGGTCTAAGAAATTAGCATACTAACCTCCTAGGTTTAGCTTTCAACTAAGAATACCTAAGGAACAAAGCAAAATTTGTGATAAAAGTACATTGGAAAGTTGTTTAAAATTACATACCCTATTTGAATCATGAAAGCTTTTTTTGGACTTGACTGTCCCTTTAATTGACACATTTTGGCAGAATAACTTTATATAATATTATTGAAGTGGGATAGGGTATTATCACTTTTTTCCAATTTATAAATGCTACATTATGCACTTATGGAATTAATTTTTTTTTATATTTATAGAAGAGAATAATGTGTTATTGATAGGGTGACCATATTGCTGCTTTAAAAATGGACATATATGAAAAATACATATGTCAGGGTTCTTACACAACACATTTCTTTAAACAGCTCAGAAAACAGCCCTGACATATGTATTTTTCCCTTTTTAAAGCGGCAATATGGTCATCATAGGTATTGAGTAAATTAGTAACTTTTTCCTTCCAAGCAAGGACATTTTAGCCCAGTTATTGAACCCTTAGTGATAACAATATACTGTATATATTCAATTTAGCATGTTTATTATTTAAATATTGCTTCATTAATTCACATTTTGTAAATAACTATATGCTGAAGAGTCAAGTCCGTTTAGCTTCTTTCAACTGAACAGGCACTTTCTGTTTAACTACTGTCCTTTATTTCAGGCGGCTTCTTGTCTAATGATTTTTCTAAAGATAAAGGCACACTTTCTTTTTGAAGTAGTTAAAGGCTTCTTTTACTTGTTTGTTTTTCCTGTCAAATTACTCAATTTGGACTCTTGTGTAAGCCAGATATGAGGGTATATCATTACCCTGGATAAACAAGGTAGTGCAACTTGATACTGAAATTGACAGTAAATTAGGTTAAAAATTCAGAGTTGTACAAGGAGCTTTTAGTGGAGTGTGACTCTTTTTTTTTAAACAAATTTAAAATTATGTGGTTTAGATTTTGAAACAAATATATTTTAGATAATAAAAAAAAGATAATAGAGAAAACATATTATTTATTAAGTCAAATTTCTTATGTTTTCAACTGCTACCTGGTCTGCAAGATAATATTTCGACCCTGTGTACTTGCTTGCTTTGTATATGAACCGTGACTGTTGAGAATGAAATACGGAAATAACAGCGTTTCTTATCAGATTCTCTGCTTGACTTCTTAATGGAATCCATATCTGACATAAAGTGACGCAGCTGATGAAATAGACAGTGGACCTTCTTCCGTTAAAATTAGTCACAGTAGAAAACTGATACAGTAGAAAGAGTTTTAGTATCTTTTTTTTTTTATGAAAAGTCAAAATATAACACTAAAGAGTGCATGGCTGAAATGTATCCTAAGCTGTAATCAGCAAGTTTATAAATATTAAATACAAAGCAGTTGACTCCTACGTAATTTCTCAACAATAAGTTACATGATTTGCAAGCAATATAGTAAACTTGATAGTGATTACAAAAAAATACAATTAGTTTTGGTGCAGTGTTCTGGTCAAAATATGACCTTTGTTAAAGGAACATAAAAATCAAATTTAAACTCCCAGGAGTGCATATCAAATTCACTTAGAAACTTTTTTTAAAGCATGATTGTATTTTTGTTTTATCAAAGATGATTTCTTTTGCATGTAGCCTAGGGAAGCTCAGCTGTGTGCATAAACTTCTGATTCTCTCACATCACATCACTGCTAGCACTGTTGGTGAGAGTCTAAGATAAATTAGGACTCTGATTACTTGGATATCCTTCCTGGGCCAAGTGCACAAGGAAAGGTTTTTCAACTTTGCGTAATTGTCTTGGAATTCTTTGTTAAAGAAGCAGCAGTGCAGTGGCGGAAATTCTGGACCTCCAGAACTTGCAATGCTGAGGGGCCCACAGGTAAGAGGGGCCCGCTGTCTGTCCAGCTTTTCAGGGCTGCTGGGCAACATCACCTGCTGTGGACCAGTGGCAGGGAGCAGAGAAGGCCATGAATTGACCTGAACGCACAGAGCATCTTACAAGGCTGCTCCTCTACAGGCCAGGCAAAGGGGGGCGCTTGTTAGAGGTAAGGTTTTGGGGCCTACAACAATTGCTGGGGTGACCTATAAAAAATATTGTTTCACCCCTGCAGCAATGCACTAATGGTAGCTATCTGAACACATAGAATGAGCCATATATTTGCAGCCACTAGCTCCCAGTAGGGAATTGCTGATATTGAGCATACATAGGTATGCTTTTCAACAAAGGATACCAAGAAAATGGAGAAAATTAGATAATAGAAGTACATTAGAAAGTTGTTTAAAATTACATTCTCTATCTGAATCATGAAAGAGAAATTTGGAGTTTCATGTCCCTTTAAGGGTCAGTAACAAACCATTGAATAAAGTAGAATTGCATAATAAACAAGTGCATGATAAATAGACAATAGCACTTATATTGAATTTTAAATGAGCAGTAGATTTGTTTTGACACATTTCAAAATTTACTTCAATTTGCCAAGTTTCTGTATCATCTGAAATTCATCGGCCAATCACAGACTAATTTACATATACAATGCGAACTTTTACAAGCTCAGTAGTATTTGATGCATCAGAAAGTGTACACATTTAAAGGCTCCACAATTTGACAATGGAAATAAATTGGAACATTTCTTAAAACTGCATGCTCTGTCTGAATCATGAAAATTTAATTTTGACATTAGTGTCCCTTTAATATACGTACATGAACACAGACAAAACCAATATCAGACCAATTGTTCATTACAGAAAAAATTAATTATTTAGTTTTGTTCAAGATAAATTCACAGGACCGTTAGGCTAAGCTGAATTTTAACAGCATGATTGATTATAAAGGGAAGTTCGTTAACTGCAGGACAACTGAAGAGGAGCTGGATAACAACTTAAATTTGAAGTAAAAATTAAACTTTCATGATTCAGATAGGGCATGTCATTTTAAACAACTTTCCAATTGACTATTATCATCAAATTAGTTTTGTTCTTTTGGTATTCTTTGTTGAAAACTAAATCTAGGTAAGCTCATATGCTTATTTCTAAGCCCTTGAAGGCCGCCTTTTATCCCAGTGCATTTTTACAGTTTTTCCACAGTTAGACAGTGCTAGATCATGTGTGTCATATAGATAACATTGTGCTCACTCCCGTGAAGTTTATGAGTAAGCACTAATTGTCTAAAATGTAAGTCTGTCCAAAGAACTGAAATAAAGGGCAGTCTGCAGAGGCTTAGATACAAGTTAATCACAGAGGTAACAAGTATATTAATATAACCGTGTTGGTTATGCAAAACTGGGGAATGGGTAGTAAAGGGATTATCTATTTTTTAAACAATAGCTATTCTAGAGTAGACTGTCACTTTAAAGTTACAGTGCACTCAGGTAAACAGCAGATACAAGTTAATCCATATTATATAAAATGACAAACAATCATATTATTTCTCACTTAAATTTGAAAAAGCAGTTAAATTATTTTAATGGATATTTGAACCTAAAGGGACATGAAACCCACATTTTTTCTTTGATTTAGAAAGAGAATGTAATTTTAAACAACGTTCCAATTCACTTATTTTATCTAATTTGCTTCATTCTCTTGATATCCTTTGCTGAAAAGCATATATATAGCTATTAGTATTAGTAGTTGCTGAGTGGTGGCTGCACATAGATGCCTCCTGTGTTTGGCTCACCCATCTGCATTGCTATTTTTTCAGCAAGGGATATCTAAAGAATGAAGCAAATTAGATAATAGAAGTAAATTGGAATTGTTTAAAATTGTATTCTTTATCTGAATCATGAAAAAATGTTTTTGGGTTTCATGTTCCAATTAAACACAAATTGGTAGCTGTATGAAACTACAGATCCATATATAAGAAGCACTTTTCAATAAATAATGCTGCTTGCTTGAAATAAGTATATTTGTTTATACCTCACTGATATCCCGATTTGCCTATTTCATAGAACTAAAGCTCCTGTTTTATATCATGCACACTAACCTGAAGCACATTATACAGCAGTAAAAAAACGTGAACAATATTACTGATCTGTGAGTGTGCACAGCTTCTGTCACAGACTGTGAGAATACCTGAGCTCCAACATGGCAGCCCCCAGTACAAAAAGGCTGAGCTTCAATATCTTCCTCCTTTAAACTATTAATGAATAGGATGAAATGCAATTATGGGGGAGTAGTTACTATTATTTTGTAGATCTGTAAAACAATTTAATGTCCCTTTAACCCCTTAACGACCGAGGACGTGCCAGGAACGTCCTACAAGAAAATACCCTTAACGACCAAGGACGTTCCTGGCACATCCTCTGGTGTTTCAAGCGGTGGAAGCGAAAACATTTTTTTGGGGGGTCAAAATGGGTACAGCTGCCAGTACCCAAGATGGCAGCAAATAGGTAGCGGGGGGATGGTTAGAGAGCTGTTTGGGGGATATCAGGGAGGTTGGGGGCTAAGGGGGTGTCCATCAGAGGTACATAATTATTATTATTTTTTTTTTTTTTAAAAATGTAAAAAAAAAAAAAGCCTTTTATTTTAGTACTTGCAGACTTTCTGCCAGTACTTAAGATGTGTCAGGTTGGAGGCTGATCTCTAAACTAAAGCTAAAATTAACCCTGCAAGCTCCATGATTAACCCCTTCTCTGCTGGGCATAATACACATGTGGTGTGCAACGGCATATAGCGGCCTTCTAATTACCAAAAAGCGACGCCAAAGCCATATATGTCTGCTATTTCTGAACAAACAGGATCCCAGAGAAGCATTTACAACCATTTGTGCCATAATAGCACAAGCTGTTTGCAAATAATTTCAGTGAGAAACCTAAAATTGTGAAAAAGTGAACAATTTTTTTTATTTGATCGCATTTGGAGGTGAAATGGTGTCATGAAATATACCAAAATGGGCTTAGATCAATACTTTGGGTTTTCTACTACACTACACTAAAGCTAAAATTAACCCTAAAAGCTCCCTGATTAACCCCTTCTCTGCTGGAGCTTGATGTCCCTGTTTCCGCGCTAGCCTTCAGGCTCGCCGGAAACAGAAGTTATGAAGCAGCGGTCTAAAGATCGCTGCTCCATAACTTGTTCGCCTGCTCTAATGCGGCAGACAGAAATCAACTTGATCGAATACGATCGTGTTGATTGACACCCCCTGCTAGCGGCCGATTGTCCGTGAATTTGCAGGGGGCGGCATTGCACAAGAAGTTCTGGTGAACTGCTTGTGCAATGATAAATGTCAACAGCGTATGGTGTCGCCATTTATCAATGTGCGGCAGACATGATACGCTACATCGTATAATGTCCGCTCACACTATGATAAATTGGCCCCCATTACTTAATCACACACTCACCTACACACACACACACACACTGGCTTTCAACCGTTTGGGGTTACTTAGACATTTCCTTATTTTCAATGAAAACATTCATGAAATAAGTTTGAATAGGAAATATAGTCATTGACAACAAGGATTGAAATAATGAATTTTAAGAGAAATAATGATTGCGTCCTACAAACTTTGCTTTCGTTAACGAATCCTACGTGTACAACAGTTAAAGCCTTGCAGACCTTTTTCATTCTAGTTGTCAATTTGTAGAGGTAATCATAAGAAATATCACCTAATGCTTTCTGAAGCACCTCTCACAAGTTAGATTGGCTTGATGGGCACTTCTTACTTACCATAAGGTCAAGGTGCTCCCACAACAGCTCAATAGGGTTGAGATCTGGGGATTTTTCTGGCCACTCTTTTTAAGACAGAATACCAGCTGACTTCTTCATCCCTAAAAAAGTGTTCTTGCATAGTTTAGTGCTGTGCTTTAGATCCTTGAGGTGTCCTGTTTTAAGAAGAAACTGGCACCAATCAAGAGTTTTCCGCAGGGTATGGCATGGCATTGTAAAATGGAGGGATAGCCTTCATTCTTCAAGGTCTCTTTTACCCTGTCTCACAAATGTTCTTCTTTGTCATCTAAACACTTCAGACTTAGATTTGTCTGTCCATAACACTTTTTTGCCAATCTTCCTCTTTTCAGTGTCTGTGTTATTGTGCCCATCTTAATCTTTTCTTTTTATTGTACAGTCTGAGTTATGGCTTTTTCTTTGCAACTCTGCCTAGAAGTCCAGCATCCAGAGCGTCCAGCACTGTTGACATTGAGACTGGTGTTTGGGGGGTTATATTCAACAAAGCTGTAAGTTCAAGACCTATGAGGCATTTGTTTTTTAAACTAGACACTCTAATGTATTTGTCCTCTTGCTCATTTCTGCACTGGGGCCTCCACTTATAATCTGGTTAGAGCCTGTTTGTGCTGTTCTATGAAGAGTGTAAAAAACAGCGTTAGATGAGATCTTTAGTTCCTTGGCAATTCCTCACATGGAATAGCCTTCATTTCTCAGAACAAGAATAGCCTGACGAGTTTCAGAAGAAAGTTCTTTTTTTCTGGCAATCTTGAGCCTGTAATCGAACCCACAATTGCTGATGCTTCAGAAACTCAACTAGTCTAATGAAAGCCAGTTTTATTGCTTCTTTAATAAGCACAATAGTTTTCAGCTGTGCTAGCATAATTGCAAAAGGATTGTCTAATGATCAATTAGCATTTTTAAATGATAAACTTGGATCAGCAAACACAACGTCCCTTTGGAACACAGGGCAGAGGATTGCTGATAATGGTCCTCTGTTCACCCATGTAAATATGCCATTAAAAATCAGCTGTTTCCAGCTACAATAGTCATTTTCAACAATAACAATGTCTACACTGTATTTCTAATCAATTTGATGTTATTTTAATGGAAAAAATATGCTTATCTTTTGAAAGCAAGGGAATTTCTAAATGACCCCCGAACTTTTGAACAATAATATATATATATATATATATATATATATATATATATATATATTTATTTATTTTGGGGGGATTCCCTATGGGCTTTGCACCCAGACTTGGCTGGGGTAACTGCCTGAATCCCTGAAAACTGTGCAGTTGTCTGTGAGTGCTGACGAGCACCCAGTGCTGGGAGCTTTGCAGGGTCATGGGATGTGTATTTCAAATTTAGTGTACCTTTTACATTCATATAGAGGAGTCTGTTGAGAAGAAAGCACTAGTGATGGGCGAATGTTTCGTAATATTCGAAAAATGAAACAAATTTTAACATATTTGTTCGTTCAAATCGAATTTCGAATGTTTACATAACATTTTAACATTCGATTTTCGAATGTTCGGTTTCTAATTTTACGATTACATTCGAAAATATTCATTTAAAAAAAAATCAAATTTATATATTTGTAATAGTATTTCTAATGCTTTCTTTAAATGTAATGTTAGAATTATGCAATATTCGAATTAGAAAAAAATCAAATTTATATTTGTAATAGTATTTCTATAATGCTTTATTTAAATGTAATATTCGAATTATGCAATATTCGATCGAAATAGAAACATTCAAATTGATATATTTGTATCTATTATGTATTAATTTACTAGATTCCCTACCACATGAACTATTGAACTTCTGAATAGTATTTGTTAAATAGAATGTTAAATTCGAAATTTCGAATGTGGACATTCGATCTAATTATAAACATTCAAATTCAAAAGTGACATTCGAAAACTGTAAATAGCATTAGATTATAGAATTTTTAAGAATATTCGTTCAAATCAACATTTGGATTTGTAATTCAAATTTCAGTAATAACATTCATTCTAACATTCAAATTCAGAAATTTACACCTTCGCCCATCCCTAGAAAGCACCTTGGGAAAGGACAGCTGATTGTACTACCTACTTGTGAAATTTGATATATGTGTTATGCATCTAATTTCTGTCTTGTAAGTGCATGTCTTTGTATATTTTTTATATTAAGTATACTTGGAATCAGAGTTGATCTTCTCTTCTGTTTTTTTACTGGAGTGTCTGGGAGAGATAATTTATTGAAGCAGCACCTATTCAAGAACTGCTATTAACAAAGCACTAAATAGAAAAAACGTCCATATTGACATATAACAAGTAAAACATTGTATAAAGACAAGTTATAAAACAACAACAATTAAACAGCACAGGTTTCATAGAAAGAAATATATATACAGGTAGCCCTCAGTTTACGCCGGGGTTAGGTTCCAGAAGGAATGGTTGTAAATCGAAACCGTTGTAAATTGAAACCCAGTTTATAATGTAAGTCAATGGGAAGTGAGGGAGTTAGGTTCCAGGCCCCTCTCAAAATTGGCATAAGTAACACCTAATACATTACTTTTAAAGCTTTGAAATGAAGACTTTAAATGCTAAACGGCATTATAAACCTAATAAAATAATCACACTGCAAACAGTTCTTTCTATGCATTCCAATCTGGACTGATTTGTAGACAGGAAGATCTTGTTCCTTTGCAAGCAGGTCTGGTTAAACTGATTAATTTCAGCTTGCCTGGCTTGCATATCTTTGCTGCAACATAAGCGGACAGCTCCATCTACTGGCTATTTTAATCAATGCACTGCTTCTCAATGCTTTTCAATAGCAGTCACATGACTGAAAAAAAGGTTGTTATTCTAAAACGGTGCAAATTGAACCGTTGTAAACCGAGGGCCAACTGTATATATATATACATATATATATATATAGAACAAATGAAGTGGAATGAAGGGCACTCTCAGGATTTGTTAGTATTTGCAAATAAAAGTAGTTTATTAATAGTATCAACAATTCTTCATAGTCGACATAGTTTAGTGTATTTAATTGTAGTTTAGTTTAGATATTTGTAGTTTATTTAATTTATTGATAGTGTAGGTGTATTTGGAACTTAGGTTAGGATTTATTTTACAGGTAAATTGGTAATTATTTTAACTAGGTAGCTATTAAATATTTATTAACTATTTAATAGCTATTGTACCTAGTTAAAGGGCCACTAAACCCAAAATCTTTCTTTCATGATTCAGATAGAAAATAGAAATTTAAACAACATTACAATTTACTTCTATTATTTATTTTGCTTCATTGTTTAGATATCCTTAGTTGAAGAAAAAGCAATGCACATGGTGAGTCAATCACACAAGGCTTCTATGTGCAGCAACCAATCAACAGCTACTGAGCATATCTAGATATGCTTTTCAGCAAAGAATATCAAGAGAATAAAGCAAATTAGATAATATAAGTAAATTAGAAAGATGTTTAAAATTACATTCTCTTTCTAAATCATGAAAGAAAAAATGTGGGTTTCATGGCCCTTTAAAATAAATACCAAGTTACCTGTAAAATAAATATAAACCCTAAAATAGCTACAATGTAATTATTAATTACATTGTAGCTATCTTAGGGTTTATTTTATAGGTAAGTATTTAGATTTAAATAGGAATATTTTAATTAATAATATTAATATTAATTAGATTTATTTTAATAAGAATTTAGTTAGGGATGCTAGAGTTAGATAGGGTTATTATACTTAATATATATATAATATAATAACGATATTAACTATATTAACCCTAATATAATTAGGGTTAATATAGTTGATATAGGCCTAGATTTAGAGTTTGGCGGCAGCCGTGAAAACCTGCGTTAGAGGCTCCTAACGCTGGTTTTAGGCTACCGCCGGTATTTGGAGTCACTCAAAATAGGGTCTAACGCTCACTTTTCAGCCGCGACTTTTCCATACCGCAGATCCCCTTACGTCAGTTGCGTATCCTATCTTTTCAATGGGATCTTTCTAACTCCGGTATTTAGAGTCGTTTCTGAAGTGAGCGTTAGACATCTAACGACAAAACTCCAGCCGCAGGAAAAAAGTCAGTAGTTAAGAGCTTTCTGGGCTAACGCCGGTTTCTAAAGCTCTTAACTACTGTACTCTAAAGTACACTAACACCCATAAACTACCTATGTACCCCTAAACCGAGGTCCCCCCACATCGCCGACACTCGAATAATTTTTTTAACCCCTAATCTGCCGACCGCCACCTACGTTATCCTTATGTACCCCTAATCTGCTGCCCCTAACACCGCCGACCCCTATATTATATTTATTAACCCCTAATCTGCCCCCCACAACGTCGCCGCCAGCTACCTACACTTATTAACCCCTAATCTGCCGACCGCAAAGCGCCGCCACCTACGTTATCCTTATGTACCCCTAATCTGCTGCCCCTAACACCGCCGACCCCTATAATATATTTATTAACCCCTAATCTGCCCCCCTCAACGTCGCCTCCACCTGCCTACACTTATTAACCCCTAATCTGCCGACCGGACCTGAGCGCTACTATAATAAAGTTATTAACCCCTAATCCGCCTCACTAACCCTATAATAAATAGTATTAACCCCTAATCTGCCCTCCCTAACATCGCCGACACCTAACTTCAATTATTAACCCCTAATCTGCCGACCGGAGCTCACCGCTATTCTAATAAATGTATTAACCCCTAAAGCTAAGTCTAACCCTAACACTAACACCCCCCTAAGTTAAATATAATTTAAATCTAACAAAATAAATTATCTCTTATTAAATAAATTATTCCTATTTAAAGCTAAATACTTACCTGTAAAATAAATCCTAATATAGCTACAATATAAATTATAAATATATTATAGCTATTTTAGGATTAATATTTATTTTACAGGTAACTTTGTATTTATTTTAACCAGGTACAATAGCTATTAAATAGTTAAGAACTATTTAATAGCTAAAATAGTTAAAATAATTACAAATTTACCTGTAAAAGAAGTCCTAACCTAAGTTAAAATTAAACCTAACACTATACTATCAATAAATTAATTAAATAAACTACCTACAATTACCTACAATTAACCTAACACTACACTATCAATAAATTAATTAAATACAATTGCTACAAATAAATACAATTAAATAAACTTGCTAAAGTACAAAAAAATAAAAAAGAACTAAGTTACAAAAAATAAAAAAATATTTACAAACATAAGAAAAATATTACAACAATTTTAAACTAATTACACCTACTCTAAGCCCCCTAATAAAATAACAAAGCCCCCCAAAATAAAAAAATGCCCTACCCTATTCTAAATAACTAAAGTTCAAAGCTCTTTTACCTTACCAGCCCTGAACAGGGCCCTTTGAGGGGGAATGCCCCAAGAAGTTCAGCTCTTTTGCCTGTAAAAGAAAAAATACAATACCCAAGCCCCCCAACATTACAACCCACCACCCACATACCCCTAATCTAACCCAAACCCCCCTTAAATAAACCTAACACTAAGCCCCTGAAGATCTTCCTACCTTATCTTCACCATACCAGGTTCACCGATCCGTCCTGAAGAGCTCCTCCGATGTCCTGATCCAAGCCCAAGCGGGGGGCTGAAGAGGTCCATGATCCGGCTGAAGTCTTCATCCAAGCGGGAGCTGAAGAGGTCCATGATCCGGATGAAGTCTTCTATCAACAGCATCTTCAATCTTCTTTCTTCCGGATCCATCTTGCAGACCTCCGATTCTATCAGCCAATCGGAATATTCCTACCTTAATTCCGATTGGCTGATAGAATCCTATCAGCCAATCAGAATTCGAGGGACGCCATCTTGGATGACGTCCCTTAAAGGAACCGTCATTCGTCTTTAGTCCGTCGGCCCAGCAGGATGTTCCGCGTCGGAGGTCTGCAAGATGGATCCGGAAGAAAGAAGATTGAAGATGCCGTTGATAGAAGACTTCATCCGGATCATGGACCTCTTCAGCTCCCGCTTGGATGAAGACTTCAGCCGGATCATGGACCTCTTCAGCCCCCCGCTTGGGCTTGGATCAGGACATCGGAGGAGCTCTTCAGGACGGATCGGTGAACCTGGTATGGTGAAGATAAGGTAGGAAGATCTTCAGGGGCTTAGTGTTAGGTTTATTTAAGGGGGGTTTGGGTTAGATTAGGGGTATGTGGGTGGTGGGTTGTAATGTTGGGGGGCTTGGGTATTGTATTTTTTCTTTTACAGGCAAAAGAGCTGAACTTCTTGGGGCATGCCCCGCAAAGGGCCCTGTTCAGGGCTGGTAAGGTAAAAGAGCTTTGAACTTTAGTTATTTAGAATAGGGTAAGGCATTTTTTTATTTTGGGGGGGCTTTGTTATTTTATTAGGGGGCTTAGAGTAGGTGTAATTAGTTTAAAATTGTTGTAATATTTTTCTTATGTTTGTAAATATTTTTTTATTTTTTGTAACTTAGTTCTTTTTTATTTTTTGTACTTTAGCAAGTTTATTTAATTGTATTTATTTGTAGCAATTGTATTTAATTAATTTATTGATAGTGTAGTGTTAGGTTAATTGTAGGTAATTGTAGGTAGTTTATTTAATTAATTTATTGATAGTATAGTGTTAGGTTTAATTTTAACTTAGGTTAGGATTTCTTTTACAGGTAAATTTGTAATTATTTTAACTATTTTAGCTATTCAATAGTTCTTAACTATTTAATAGCTATTGTACCTGGTTAAAATAAATACAAAGTTACCTGTAAAATAAATATTAATCCTAAAATAGCTATAATATAATTATAATTTATATTGTAGCTATATTAGGATTTATTTTACAGGTAAGTATTTAGCTTTAAATAGGAATAATTTATTTAATAAGAGATAATTTATTTCGTTAGATTTAAATTATATTTAATTTAGGGGGGTGTTAGTGTTAGGGTTAGACTTAGCTTTAGGGGTTAATACATTTATTAGAATAGCGGTGAGCTCCGGTCGGCAGATTAGGGGTTAATAATTGAAGTTAGGTGTCGGCGATGTTAGGGAGGGCAGATTAGGGGTTAATACTATTTATTATAGGGTTAGTGAGGCGGATTAGGGGTTAATAACTTTATTATAGTAGCGCTCAGGTCCGGTCGGCAGATTAGGGGTTAATAAGTGTAGGCAGGTGGAGGCGATGTTGTGGGGGCAGATTAGGGGTTAATAAATATAATATAGGGGTCGGCGATGTTAGGGCAGCAGATTAGGGGTACATAGGGATAATGTAAGTAGCGACGGTTTACGGAGCGGCAGATTAGGGGTTAAAAATAATATGCAGGTGTCAGCGATAGCGGGGGCAGCAGAATAGGGGTTAATAAGTGTAATGCTAAGGGTGTTTAGACTCGGGGTACATGTTAGGGTGTTAGGTGCAGACGTAGAAGTGTTTCCCCATAGCAAACAATGGGGCTGCGTTAGGAGCTGAACGCGGCTTTTTTGCAGGTGTTGGGTTTTTTTTCAGCTCAAACAGCCCCATTGTTTCCTATGGGGGAATCGTGCAGGAGCACGTTTTTGAGGCTGGCCGCGTCCGTAAGCAACTCTGGTATCGAGAGTTGAAGCTGCGTTAAAAAAACTCTACGCTCCTTTTTTGGAGCCTAACGCTGACATTATATGGACTCTCAATACCAGAGTTATTTTTATGGTGCGGCCAGAAAAAAGCCGGCGTTAGTTTTTCGGGTCGTTACCGACAAAACTCCAAATCTAGCCGATAGTTAATATAGCTGGCGGCGGTGTAGGGGGATTAGATTAGGGGTTAATCTATTTAATATAGGTGGCGGCGGTGCAAGGGGATTAGATTAGGGGGTAAAACATTTATTATAGGTTGCGGGGGGATTTAGATTAGAGGCAAAAGAGCTGATTACTTTGTGACAATGCCCCGCAAAAAGCCCTTTTAACGGCTGGTAAAAGAGCTGATTTCTTTGGGGCATGCCCCGCAAAACGCCCTTTTAAGGGCTGGCAATAGAGCTGTTACTTTGGGGCAATGTCACACAAAAGGCCCTTTTAAGGGCTGGTAATAAAGGTGATTACTTTAGGGGGATTAGATTAGGGGTTAATGTATTTAATATAGCTGGCGGCGGTGTAGGGGGATTAGATTAGGGGTTAACTAATTTAATATATCTGGCGGCGGTGTAGGGGGATTAGATTAGGGGTTAATACATTTAATATAGCTGGCGGTGGGGTAGGAGCTCACATTAGGGGGTAGTTTAATGTAGCTGGCGGCGGTGTAAGGGGCTCGCATTAGGGGGTAGTTTAATGTAGCTGGAGGCGTTGTAAGGGGCTCACATTAGGGGGTAGTTTAATGTAGCTGGCAGCGGTGTAAAGGGGATTAGATTAGGGGGTAATACATTTATTATAGGTGGCGGCGGTGTAGGGGGATTTAGATTAGAGGCAAAAGAGCTGATTACTTTGTGACAATGCCCCGCAAAAAGCCCTTTTAAGGGCTGGCAATAGAGCTGTTACTTTGGGGCAATGTCACACAAAAGGCCCTTTTAAGGGCTGGTAATAAAGGTGATTACTTTATGGGGATTAGATTAGGGGATAACTAATTTAATATAGCTGGCGGCGGTGTAGGGGATTAGATTAGGGGTTAATTAATTGAATATATCTGGCGGCGGTGTAGGGGGATTAGATTAGGGGTTAATACATTTAATATAGCTGGCGGTGGGGTAGGAGCTCACATTAGGGGGTAGTTTAATGTAGCTGGTGGCGGTGTAAGGGGCTTGCATTAGGGGGTAGTTTAATGTAGCTGGAGGCGTTGTAAGGGGCTCACATTAGGGGGTAGTTTAATGTAGCTGGCAGCAGTGTAAGGGGCTCACATTAGGGGGTAGTTTAATGTAGCTGGCGGCGGTGTAAGGGGCTCAAATTAGGGGGTAGTTTAATATAGCTGGCGGCAGGGTAGGAGCTCACATTAGGGGGTATGTAATAAAGCTGGTGACGGTGTAAGGTGCTCACATTAGGGGGTTATACTTTTAATGTAGGTGGCGGCGGGGTCCGGAAGCAGCGGTTTAGGAGTTAAATACTTTATTAGGGATTGCAGCGGGGGATCGCAGTTGACAGGTAGATAGACATTGCGCATGCGTTAGGTGTTAGGTTTTATTTAGTAGTTCGCGGTTGACAGGTAGATAGACATTGCGCATGCGTTAGGTGTTAGGTTTTATTTGGCAGCTAGTTTAGGGAGTTACGGGGCTCCAAAAGACAGCGTAAGGCTTACTACAGCTGCATTTTGTGGCGAGGTGAAAATGGAGTAAGATTTCTCCATTTTCGCCACGTAAGTCCTTAGGCTGTATATTGGATACCAAACTGCGCGGGTTTGGTATACCTGCCTATGGCCCAAAAAACTATGGGCGAAAGCAGAAATATACGAGCGTAACTTCTAGGTTACGCCGTATATAGGATACCAAACCCGCGCAAATTTTGGCATCGCCGGCTTCTGCGGGCGACGCTGTATATCGGATCGAGGCCCAGATTTGTTTCCAGTCTTGCAATAATTTGAACCTTTATTACCCATTCCCCAGTTTTGCATAACCAACACTGTTATATTAATATACTTTTTTATCTCTGTTATTACCTTGTATCTAAGTCTCTGAATACAGCCCACTTATCTCAGTGCTTTTGACAGACTTGCATTTTAGTCAATCAGTGCTGACTCATAAGTAACTCCACGGGAGTGAACATAATGTTATCTAACTGGCACACATGAACTAGCGCTGTCTAGTTGTGCAAAAGTGTCAAAATGCTCTGAGATAAGAGGCGACCTTCAAGGGATTAGAAATTAGCATATGAGCCTACCTAGGTTTAGCTTTCAACAAAGTATACCAAGGAACAAAACTAATTTGATGATAAAAGTAAATTGGAAAGTTGTTTAAATTGCATGTCATATCTTAATCATGAAAGTTTAATTTTGACTAGACTGTCACTTCAAGTATGTCATGTGCACATCCAGTTCTCAAAATTGCAAATTTCTCAATTTCAAAGTTT
This sequence comes from Bombina bombina, assembly GCF_027579735.1. NCBI lineage: Eukaryota > Metazoa > Chordata > Amphibia > Anura > Bombinatoridae > Bombina > Bombina bombina. Next base: position 42,937,996 of record NC_069506.1, read on the forward strand.
AATTACAGGAAAAGGGGGCAAACAAATAGTAGTATATTGCAAAGTTTTTTTTCTTACTACTCATAATTAAACCTTTTACATTATAATCATAAGGTGTTTGATTGTTCTGAGTGGATCAGAATGCAATTACTGGCTTGAACACTGAGCACAAGAATGTACAACATTGTAGATATTTTACCACAAATTTGCCAACTGTACGGATTTTCTGCTATTTTACTATCTGGAGGAGTCACCATAGTTATAAAATTACTGCTAATTATAATCTGTCAAGTCCTTAAAATACCCTTGCTAATGTAAAATAATAATTTAACATTTATGTAAAATCCAGTCATTTTTAAACAAATTAAATATTTTATATTTATTATTGTTTCATATTATAAAAAAGCAAGGACATTTTATCTATTACTCAAAATGAATACAGAATTTTATCTCAAGGACTCTGCAACATAAAAAGATAAATAGAAAATCAATAGAGTATATTCATTCTGTTAATAACCAGTGAATCTCGTGTAGAATGTCATTCATACAAGGTCTATGATACCTTGTTAGCAGAATTAGATATTGCGTGTCTGATCTTTCCTGGCAGGTGCTTGTGCTCACAGACTCTAAAAGTAATAGGAATTTCCTCATATTTCTATTCATGCACCACAAAGAAACCATATATGCTAGAGATATTGCACACCATTAATAAGGTTAATGATAATGAAAGAGAGTTTAAAGTTCACACATTTCCAGATCAGGTGCTCATTCTATATTCTACTGAGCAAGAATGTATTTTAATGTAATACAAATAAAAAATAGACAATCTATTAGAAATCTATATAGGAATTAAGGGCTGATTTAAGAAATCAGACAGATGGTATTCATTCACCTTGTAATCGACTCCCATATCAATGAAACACTTATTCCTGTTGAAAATAAATCATCATTTTTTTCATCAAGAGCTAGGAGGTTATCATTCACGCCAATTTAATATTTGCTTAATTTCAAATTATTGTTTTTTAATTTGATCAAATTGTATATGCTTAACAAAACAATACTCTGATCAGCACTTTCTATTCTCCTCCCCCGAGGTCCCAAAACCCAAAGGAAGATATTGGAAATTTTCTATTCTCCTCCCCCGAGGTCCCAAAACTCAAATGAAGATATTCTCCTCCCCCGAGGTCCCAAAACTCAAAGGAAGATATTGGAAACTTTTATTCCAACAGCAGTCTATTTCTAGTGTTAGCTTGAAGGGACATGAAACCCCCATTTTTTATTTCATGAATCATATAGAGCATATATTTTTCATCAAGTTTATAATTTACTTCTATTATCTAAGTTGCTTTGTTCTCTTGGTATTCTCAGTAGGCTCAGTATTTCACTACTGGGAGCTAGTTGCCAATGGATGATTGCACATAAATGGCTCACCCAATGTGTTCAGTTCTCAGTAGTGCATTGCTGCTCCTTTAACAAAGAAAACCAAGATAATGAAGCAAATTTGATAATAGAAGTAAATTAGAGAGTTGTTTAATATTATATGTTCTATCTGAATCCTGAAAGAAAAAATTGGGGTTCAATGTCCCTTTAACTAAACAATATAATGCTGTCTGTTCACATATTATACAAATGAAAGCTCAATCCTATTGGCTGATTGCAACAGCCAATAGGATTTTTTCAACCTTAACTCCGATTGGCTTATAGAATTCTATCAGCCAATATGAATCTAAGGGATGCCATCTTGGATGACGTCATTTAAAGGAACCTTCATTGTAGAAGAAGACGTAGAACGAAGAAGATGCTCCACATCGGATGTCTTGAAGATGGAGCCGCTCCACGCTGGATGGATGAAGATAGAAGATGGCGTCTGGGTGAAGACTTCTGCGGGCTTGGATGAAGACTTCTGCGGGCTTGGATGAAGACTTCTGCCGGCTTCTTGGAGGATGGATGTCAGATCTTCAAAACTGTGTTAGGATATTTTAAGGGTTTATTGGGTGGGTTTTATTTTTAGATTAGGAGTTTGGGCTGCAATAGAGCTAAATGCCCATTTAAGGCAATGCCCATCTAAATGCCCTTTTAAGGGCAATGGGGAGCTTAGGTTTTCTTAGTTTGGTTTTTATTTGGGGGGGTTGGTTGTGTAGGTGGTGGGTTTTACTGTTGGGGGGGTATTTTTATTTTTTAATTACAGGTAAAAGAGCTGATTTCTTTGGGGCAATGCCCCGCAAAAGGCCATTTTAAGGGCTATTGGTAGTTTATTGTAGGCTAGGGTTTTTTTTTTTTTGGGTGTGCTTTTTAATTTTCATAGGGCTCTTAGATTAGGTGTAATTAGTTTAAATCTTGGATAATTTCTTTTTTATTTTGTGTAACTTAGTGTTCGTTTTTTTTTGTAACTTAGTGTTTGTTATTTTTTGTAACTTAGTTGCTATTTTTTTGTAACTTAGTAATTTTTTAGTGTATATTTAAATTATTTGAGTAGGGTTAGGTGTTTAAATATATAATATAGTTAATTTAATTTGTAGTTTAATGTAATTTAGTCTAACAGTTAGGGTAGATTAATTAATAGTTTATTATAGTTTAATGTAATTTAGTCTAACAGGGTAGATTAATTATTAGTTTAATATAGTTTAATGTAATTTTAGTATAATAGTTAGGGTAGGTTAATTATTAGATTTAATATAGTTTTATGTAATTTTAGTATAATAGTTAGGGTAGGTTAATTAGTAGTTTAATATAGTTTAATTTATTTTTTTTTTTACACTTTTTTTTTTATCTTTATTGAGGTTCTCATAACAACAGACAAACAAGTATCATCAGCATGCTATAAGACACAGCACAATAATACATCAATATGCAGTGTGTATTTAAAATAAACATAAATTTTAACAGTCGAATCTAGCGCAGTACACACACAACTGAATATTTAAAAGATGAACCTCAAGTTTTTTTTTTTTTTTTTTTTGATATTCCCCCGAAAAGAGCATTTAAGACCTCTTGGGTCTGTTTATAGATAAATTATATAGGGAAATATAATATAATAACAAAATGTCATATCGAGGCCCAGAGAACATAATAAACTAGCAGAAGTATGTGGCTTACAATTTAAAACCAAAGCCATCTGATTCTGGGCACTAGAAATGGATATACTACTATTAAGGTTGCGGTATGAGAGAGGTAAACCGCTTAAGCAGTCCTCCCTAACTGGAAGGTACATAATATGGGGGGGGGGGGTGATCATTCACATATGGTAAGTAGGCAGGGTGAATTATTTTAACTTATGTCTGAATGTTTATGTCTAGATCCAAAATCTAACTAGGGACTGCGAGTGTTTTTAGGAAGTGAAGATATATAGAGACAAACATTGAGTTGCATACCTTGATCAACTGCAGTTAATAAACACATATAAGCATCAACCCAATGTGAGAAAGAACAGTCTACATATATAACTTACAAACACCACACATAAAACATACCCACATTAAGAGCAAAAATCCCCATGAGTGGCACCCCAGCATACAAAGAATCATTTCTAGAGCAAACAAGACAGAGATCGTAATATGCACTACAGATATTTACACACATTCATGGTAACCACCCATAAGGAGAGAGTATATACGATAGGTAGAATGCACACTTATAGCCCTGTTACCCTACGCAGCACAGCATACTTAAACATAAAAACACAGAAATATAAGGAAAATAAGGGGAGCAAAGAAATAATGATAACAAAGAGGTCTCTAACCCGTTATCTTGTCCAAAACACATGGTTAACAGTCTGTGTAATTAGCCGCGTTACAGACAATTAACAAGTCCTCCTAATGATCTCTATAACAACCACATAGAAGATGGTGGACTTAGGGATCCACCGGGCGTTTCATCTAGCCAATGCCCCTAGGGCTTGTTAGCTCCAAACCCTGTAATGGTCCTTGTCCGCTCCCTCCAATTGCAGCAGCAGGTAGGTGATCATCTCCTAGAATCTCCATAGCGAACAGTTCCAGTAATGAGTAGAAGAATCTCCAAACCCCAAGCGTGGGAGATATCTGGACGATTGCAGGAGTGATGCAGGCCTCTGTCTCCATATCGCTATGCATATGGCATGGGGAAGTGGTGCCCGACACCTTACATCGAAGCCGTCTGTCCTCCGGTTCTCCAGCTGAGAATGCTGCAATCACAGGGCTCCCAACTGTGCCTCTCCTTGAGTCATGCCAGACGAGCGGTGGACGCTGGGGCCCCAAGGCGCCATCCGCTCCGCAAGCATCTATGGGAGCATGATGTAATAAGGTAGAGCTTGTAGTATCTGTATCGGTCAAACGAACTGCCATTTGGAGCGTATGAGTAAATACAGCCTGATAACCGTCCAGGAGATTGCCCAATTCTCTGAGAATATATGCCGCTAGATCCATATTGTCACTCACAAAAGCTGTCCATACAAAAAGCAACTTAACTGCAGCAAGTCAATTTTTCCTCCTCTATTAGCTGCTCACTGCGTATGCAAAAGATGGCCGCTGCCTAGCTCTCCGATCAGAAAAACAAGCATAAGTGAGGAAGGGTTGCGTCCAAGAAACATTTCACTTTTTTATTTAAGTCTCTGAAGCCTCTGCCCCTTTAAGTCACAATTGATATTAAAGTAAGGGAGCTTGAGCGGTCGCCAAATTTGTTTTTAGTATATAGCGTAGCCAGAGCTACCATGAGATGCGACCACTCAGCTCCAATGTTAGCTCCGCCCCAATATAGTTTAATTTAAATCTAAAGGTAAGTTTAAATTTATTATAAGATTGGGATGAGTTAATATTTAATATAAAGGTAGCGGGTTGTTAGGTTTAGGGGTTAATAGTTTCATTTAGTTTATGGCGATGTGGGGGGGCTGGCAGTTTAGGGGTTAATAGGTTTAGTAAGTGCTAGTGATGTGGGAGGCCAGGGGTTTAGGGGTTACATTTATTTAGTTGCGGTGGGCCCCGGGAGTGGCGGGATAGGGGTTAATAACTTTTATTTAGGTGGCGGCAGTGTCAGGATGGCAGAATAGGGGTTAGTAAGTATAATGTAGGTGGCGGCGGTGTAGGGGCGGAAGATTAGGGGTTAATAAGTATAATGTAGGTTGCGGCAGTATAGGGGCTGTAGATTAGGGGTTAATAAGTATAATGTAGGTGTCGGGCGGCAGATTAGGGGTTAATAAGTATAATGTAGGTGGTGGCGATGTAGGGGGTAGCAGATTAGGGGTGTTTAGACTCGGGGTACATGTTAGGGTGTTAAATGTAAACATAACTTTTATTCTCCCATAGGAATCAAAGGAATATCGGGCAGCAGCAAACATAAGCTTTCACTGCTTTCAGACTCCCATTGATTCCTATGGCATCCACCGCCGCCAGGGCGGCGGATTGAAAGCCAGGTACGCTGGACCGGAATAGTGGGAAGCGTACCTGGTAGAAATTTGATAACTAGCAAAAGTAGTCAGATAGTGCCGAATTTGCATTCAAAACATCTGTAATGACGTAAGCATTGATCTGTGTCGGACTGAGACCGGCGGATCATATGTTACGTCACATTTCAACTTTTACTGATCTGTAGGCTTTGATAACTAAGGGGAATCATGCTCTCCAAAATTACGCTGCAGAATTCCAGCGTATTTGTGGTTGACGGCTTGATAAATAGGCCTCAGAATGTAAAGTCAAAAAACAACAAATTTCCGATGTATTTCTATTATCAATTTTACTTTGTGTTTTGGTATCTTTTTTTTTTTTTTTTTTTTCTTAAACCAGATAGATTTAGAGGCGTGCATATGTCCTTAACAAAGTTTTGTTTAAACTGAAAAAAAATAATTGTAGTTTTCCATATGCAATTCTCTTTTAAAAATGTCTTGCAAGTTAGGTGGAAAATATATTGGGATCTTTGGAACTCAAATGGTTAATTATGTGATAGGACACATTTACCCTCTTGGCTGCTGGTAAGAGATAAGCTATGACAAGAAAATGCTATTTTGATGTGGGGTATCATGAGTAATCTTGTCTGGTTCAGTGAAGACTGAGATAATAGTAAGTTATCTACAAATAAGCATCACTTTTGCTATGTTAGTATATCCTTCCAGCAGAATCTCTTTATATAAAACATTAACATTTTGATCAGTGTATGTCTGTAATTCTTTACCACATAAAAAAAACCTGGCAGTCACTGTGATTTTAATGTTTAATGAAAGTCACACTCAAATTATCTAGACATACATCTCAAATACCAGATAGAAAAGCCAAATGCTAGTGACCATACAACAAACTAATCTATTGTCAAAACATCTATGGAATGCCTGGATTATGTATCAAAGTTTCTTTTTAAACTGGTTAAATGCATTTGAATTGTTCATCCATTTCTAATTCAAAAATCATGTTGATAACTACTGGGTATTGTTTCAAAATAACACAATTATAAATAATGTATTATATTTATAAAACCCTATTTAAGTGATTTTTATGGATTTTAGATAACTTTTTATCTATCTATCTATCTATCTATCTATCTATCTATCTTTCGGTCATCTATTTATATATCATCTATCTATCATCTATCTATCTATCTATCTATCTATCTATCTATCATCTATCTATCTATCTATCTATCTATCTATCTATCATCTATCTATCATCTATATATCTATCTATCTATCATCTATCTATCTCTCGATCATCTATCTATCTATCTATCAATCAATCTATCTGTCATCTATCTATCGCATTGCCAAGAGGGGGCACTAGCTCTGCCTACATAATGGCAGATCTGCATTGTGCCCACCAACTAGAAGTACATAGTGGGTTTCATTAGCACTATGTGATGCTTTCCTAAAAGACAAAGGACATGCAATCTGCATCCTATCCCCTTAGCTGAGTTCCTTTTACTGAGCCACAGAGAGTACAACCCATCTAAGATTGGATTGGCTGAGCAGCTTTATGTTCTTCTGCATGGGCTGTGTCACAGAGTGAAAAGAGGATAAAAGACACACTGCTATTTATAGGTGGAGGAGTGAGTAATAAATGTTTTACAGTTTAGCAAGGGGAATAATAAATGTAGCTACTGCAATAAAAAATAAATGTAATTTGAATTACTGATCTCTGCCAGCTTCACTCTATGAACTCCATCCAGATGCAGCTTTGGAGTGCATTTAGTGCAGGCATTTACGAGCGAGCCTGCAGCCAATAGTGAAGAAGCACTGCTCTGAGCTGGAATTTTGTAGTCACCCAGTCCAAATTTTGTAGTCACCCAGTCCAACCTTGTCTATCCAGCGTTTGTTAAATGTGGCCTAAAAAAGGTGAATTTTCCCCATGCACATTGACTCTCTCCATCCCAGAGATTATGATCTCTCACAGTCCTATAATTTAGGTTGTTAAATTCCATTAGCTATTGGCCAGCTGCAGTATGCTCAGAAAAAACAAACAAACCCCAAATCATAATGGAAACAGCCATTGAGTTTCTGACTTTATAGTAAGAAATTAATCTAAATTTGTTACTTCATTACAAGTGCCAAATAGGCAACCAGCAGTGAAGTGCAGACATCTGCAGTAGAAAGATGCCAATAGGTGCAGTTTTCTTCTGTTAAATTTAACCTGGCTTTTATTGCAGCTTCTGGAAAACTATGAAACGTCTTAAATTCTTAGTTCACGTCACATTATTCATTTACTATTTTCAGGTCTGTTATTCTGCCCCCCAACAAAAAGCATTACAAAATCAGAAAGGAAGAGGGGTGACACTAAGGCAAGAGAAAGTTAACACCTTGTTTGACCCTTCATTAATTTCATGACCATACAGGCAGTCAATGTAAAAGGCATTAACAAACTGTGTGACAAAATATTGGAGCCCTCTGGTGACAGACAAAGGGTTAAGGTATAGCAAAGCTCACTGGACAATGGTTTTGAACAAATGCCACTGTAGTCTCATGTACTGAACATTAATTTTCTGTGTGTTGACAATTATTAATTGACCCTTCCACTTTTCACCGAAGAACACTATGATCTGTCTGTTTGTCTATCTATCTGTCTGTCTGTCTATTTATCTATCTTTCTATTTATCTGTCAATCATCTATCCAGTGATAAGCCCTGGAGCAAGAAACTTTTTGGTTGCTCCACCATAAAAAATAAGTAGTGGTAGTTAATAGTAATGTTACAACTGAAATCGTATGTATCAAAATATAGAGGGGATCTTTTTTACTTGCCTGAGCATTTTGCTAACATCATGTCTAGTTAAAACATCTAAAAAGAAACATGACCTGCAATGTACTTTTTACCATCCTTGTGCCCAAGTGAGTCTTCTAGTTAGATGCAGACCCCTGAAGCCCTGGTATGACAACTATATGCCCATGTGAGTTTGCATGTAACATTCATAGTCATTGCATCAGCTCTTATTCCAGTTATATGGCCAAAGCAGCCAACACTCTGCCAGTTATATACCTGAATAATACATCAAATGTATCATCAGAGCAGTTGATTTGTTATCATTATGTGACCTATATTAGCAACTGGCACAACAGATCAGAAGGATGGTCTCTGTCACACTTGGCATTAGAGCCATATTTATTAGCTAAATGACACCAGCAAAATTCATTATTCCAGAAATGCAATAAAACTTCAGATTAGTGACTTTGAGCGTGAAAGGGCTGACTCCAACACATACATAGCAGCTAGGCAGTTAAATAATAAGGAGAATTTTTTTATTTTTCAGAATTACGGCAGAGTGTATGTTTAGTTTAACAAGAAGGCAATGGTGGTGTTGGGGGCTTGTTTTGATTGTTGATTTGATTTTAATTTAGTGAAGAAATGGAGGGTCAGGAACTTTTAGTTAGTTTTAGGTATAGGGATTAATAGTTTAGGGTCTTTTACGTTTTTGTTTCACCTGGTAGAAGAGAGAGGATGGTCCTTTTCATAAAGTTGGAAATGGGATTTTGAAAGTGTGGTGAAAATTGTTGAAAGGAAGATAGGGCTTTTTTGATGTTGAGGTATGCAAGTATAATACTGAGGAGTATTTGAACAACTTTTATAAGGGCATGCTGTCTGTAGGTGATCGTTTGCTCATGCTTGGATGGATTTTTTATAGTGTGATTGTGAGTAGGATGTAGGTAAATGAGTTTTTAACATATATGTTTACAATTGAGTCGTGTCTGAGACAGGGTTGTTCTTTATTATTATTAGACATGTACATTCTTTTTTGTCATGAATGTTTATTCATGCCGAAACACAGATTTTCACAAAAAAAATATCAGAACAAATGCACCAACTAAATTGGAAGAATTACCAACAAAATTCATCAGTATTAATTGATTTCTTTTAAATTACCTTTTGGGGGTTGAAATACTTACTAGTAAAGAAAAAATGGCAGCACTCCCTGAATTCAGTTAATAAAACTTAGTTTTTATTACGGCTTCTTAAAAAAATACACACACAATGCACATGGAGTATTAATCATAGTTATAAATAGGATTGAATGCTAGATATGACATAAAAGGGTATGCTGGAAACAAAAATATTACTTGTAGCTAATATAATGAATTAAACATTATACATTATACAATTAAAGGATAAGGAGGCAAATCTTATACTGTGCAAATGTTCGTGATGTTGATGAATGGGACCATCACAACCAAATATTTTTTTTTATTGATTGATGGATTTGTTGATCATGCCTCATTTGTTATTATATATATATATTTTTTTCCAAAAGTAACCTACCAAATTTATTTGGTTGAGATGGTCCCATTCATCAACATCACTAACATTTGCACAGAATAAGATTTGCCTCCTTATCCTTCAATTGAATAATGAATAATGTTTGATTCATTATATTAGCTACAAGTAATTTTTGTTTCCAGCATACCCTTTTATGTCATATCTAGCATTAGATCATATTTATAACTATGATTAATACTGTTTGTTGTTATCATTAAAACCTTTTGTATTTGTTTAGGTTATTCTTTGTTAGAATTTCTTCTTCTTCTTCTTTGTTAGAATTTGCAGAATATCCTATTTGGAAATTCTATTTTAGATTGAAGTTTTAATTTTTGTCGTTACACTGCATGTGTTTTTGATTTATCCCCATGACTACCGACAAGCAGGTTGGTGATTGGAGGTGATCAGCATATATTGCAGTGTTGGCATGTAACTAACTATCCTATGACTAAGTGCGGCATGGAACGAAACACGCATGGACACGCCCCCTTCCTCCATGTGCATTGGGTGTGTATTTTTAAAAAAGACTGGGTTTTATTAATTAAATTCCAGGAGTGCTGCCAATTTTTCTTTACTTGCTACTATTTGTTGGCTTGCTCGGTCTTTACCCCTGATTGGCCTGCACCACACTGCCTAGTGTGACGTATAGTGTCTTGTCAGAAGCTGCCTGTTTCATTGCTGCAACCTCTTTTGGATCGTTCATATGGACAGCTAAACCTGGAGCTGCCCTACCCCCTTCTACACTTTTGTGCTGAAATACTTACCTCTAGCGTGCTGGAGAGCTGCGCTAATCCCAAACTATCTTCTTAGAGCCCAGAGCTGCACTAATATGATGCTTAGCACGGTGGATGCAAATGTGCAGGGGCGGAAATTGCACAAGCACTTCACAAGAAATGCTTGTGCAATGGTAAATGCAGACAGCGTATGCCGTCGGCATTTATCAATGTGGGGCGGACATGATACGCTACAGCGGATCATGTCCGCCCGCACAATGATAAATCGGCCCCTAAGCCTTCTATAACTCGGCTCAGGGCTCTAAGGAGAAAGGTCTGGATTAGCGCAGCTCTCTGGGGCACTTGGAGTAACTATATAATGCTACTGGTGAAATGTATCACCTGTAGCAAAGCAAAATTTACATTTGTTTAATGAAAATGAATATAAATGTTCCCTGGATATTCAGTATTCATTTAGTTTAAAACAAAAAGAATACCAAATAGCAAGGCAGCTGAATATTCATAAAACTATGTTTTCTCAATAATTGGTCGGAACAATTTGACCGAACCACATTTTTTGACCACGCACATCCCTAGTTTTTATGTGTTTAATTGAGTCATTGGTGGAAAGGTTAAGGAGAGAAAAGATGGTTATAATTGAGGATATATCTGGAAATCATGGTAGAAGTCTGGAAGATTTAGGTTACAATGGGCTCCATGTACGAAGCAGTGAAAGCTGGTCCGGAGCCTTTGCGGGGCAGGTTCGCATATGCGAGCCTGCTTCCCGCAATGTAAGAAGCAGCGGTCATTAGACCACTGCTTCCTACACCCTACGCCACCTCTTAGGTGGCGAAGCGAAATCACAGAGAGCACGCTCGCTCTCGGTGATTGACAGCCCCTTCAGTCGCGTGATTGGTCGCGCGATTGAAGGGGCGGGCATTACACACTCCGATGAGCGTGTAATGATACATACGGGCAAGCAGATCAACAGATCCGCTGCCCGTGTGTAGCGGAGGCGGGCGGACAGCTTCGCGAGTTAAGAAGCTGTCCGCCCGCCGTTTCGTACATGGCGCCCAATATGTCATAACAGGCACTTGTCTAAGAGAGTGATTTATATATATATATATATATATATATATACACACTGTATATTTATATGTATGTATATATATAAGCCAGAAGAGTTGGTATTTTATCTCATATTGATTTAACAAAACATAATTAGAAGTAGGCATGTACATTCCGCAGTTTTGTTATCTGCGAATGAGGAAGAAGGTGGTCGCTTGTGGCATTTACCACTTTTCAGAGCAGAATTTATTCTTGTGAAAGTGAAACACACTGAGATCCAAAAAGAGCCAAATGCTGTGAGTGGTCACTGCCCTGATGCACATGCAGCTTCACACTTGCTTGATTAGTGCTTGACTAGGCTCTAAGATGGGACCCTGATTTTAAAGGTAACGGGCATTAAACACTAAAGGCTAGATTACGAGTGGAGCGCTAAATATCTGTTTGATTAAAGTGATATTTGTGCTCCACTGTGTAATACGAGCTCGCGTTTGCATTGCTGGGAACAATTGAGCTCACAAGAGCGTGCTTCCCTAGGAACCAATGGGAACCTCGTTATGATGACGTCAGAGACAGCATCAGAAACTAAGCACAGCGAAGGGGGTAAGTTGCGCATTGATGGGCAGCAACTATGAATATATATGTATATGAATATATACATATAAAGTATATTTATGTTTTAATATGTCTATATACACCTATTAACACATAAATATATATGTAAATAAGCGTATCTATATTTACTGGGAACATACAGTTCCCATAGACTACAATGTAAAGGCACTTTTCAGTGCCGTATTTTTTCAAACACCCTACTCCCCCAAAATACTGCCTAGTGCAGTCATTTTATTAAAAAACAAAGATGCTGCAATCTTTATGTTTTGAATAAAATACACTACACTGCATTTTGGGGGCATTTAAGGCACATTTATAAAATTAACAAGAGATCTGATCTGATAAAAGTAACTCCAATAGGCATTCAATAAGAAGTGTAATATTAATTGGGATTGTGGGATAGAGGGGACACATTTTTTAGTTTGGATGCATCAGGGGAATTTAAAATCAAATAAAGTCAGTCACATGTATGTTGTATATATGCTGTACTGCAGCTGTAACCCGATCTATATTGGCAGGACTAAACGTTCCATAAGACGTAGATTTTCTGAACATGTGTGTAATATCAAACATAAGTTTGAAAAGCATAGCGTGTCTGAACACTTTAGGATTCCTCATAATGCTTCCCCTATGGATCTCAGAATTAAAATCACTGACTGGACCCTTTCTAAAGTATACAGTAACAAACTAGTTAAATGATGTCAAAAGGAAACCTTTTGAATCTACCAACTATAGTCTTTATACCCAAATGGTTTGAACTTTGAGATAGATATAAACTCGAGATTGATACAAGTAGGAGGTATATTTTAGTATATTAGGATTTTATTAATAATATTATTTTTAATATATTTTTTAGTTCCCATATAAATATGGATGTTTATATGCTAATGGATTTTGTTTTAATTGTTGTTTATAATGGGTTGTTATGTTAAATTAGAGGTATTGGTCACAATATTTTTTTGAGGATTTAAATGTTATATTGTAGTGTGAGTAATGATTTATATTTTTATATGTTTTATAATATGTTTTTGTAACATCTATTCAAAGTTGATACATGGCAGCAGTTTTTTATATGTATAGGTCTAGATTACAAGTGGCGTGCTAATTTTTAGTGCACGTACAATATTGAAATATCACACCCGCGATAACTTGCACTCATATTACAAGTTGAAAGTAAACGTGCCCGCACAAGTGCAAACTAAATTTGCGCTTGTCGAGTTAGCTCGACTGAAGTCCTCTCAGGGTTAGAGCTAAATAAAAAGTTGCACCAAACACAACATAAATACATTAAAGGGACAGTCTAGTCCAAAACAAACTTTCATAATTCAGATAGGGCATGTGATTTTAAACAATTTTCCTATTTACTTCTATAATTAATTTTGCTTTGTTCTCTTGGTATTCTTAGTTGAAAGCTAAATCTAGGAGGTTCATATGCTAATTTCTAAGCCCTTGAAGGCCGCCTCTTAGCTCAGGGCATTTTGACAGTTTTTCACCACTAGAGGGTGCTAGTTCATGTGTTTCATATAGATAACACTGTGCTCACGCACGTGGAGTTCTTAGGAGCACGCACTGATTGGCTAAAATGCAAGTCTGTCAAAAGAACTGAAATAAGGGGCAGTTTGCAGAGGCTTAGATACAAGATAATTACAGAGGTAAAAAGTGTATTAATATAAATGTGTTGGTTATGCAAAACAAGGGAATGGGTAATAAAGGGATTATCTATCTTTTAAAACAATAAATATTCTGGTGTAGACTGTCCCTTTAAAATAAAGTGTTACACTCATATATACATTATCTGATGTAAATTATTTACACAAAAATCAAAAAGTTATAAGGGTTAAAATGCATATGGTATATGACAAGTTTTTAAAATGAAAAGCTCTATAGTGTATATATACATACATATACATGTCTAAATATGTATGTATGACCATATATATATATATATATATATATATATATATATATATATATATATATATATATATATATATATATATACACACACACATATGTGTATATATGTGTATACATGTGTATTTATGTGTTTATATGTGCATATATGTATACACATGTATATTCATGTATTCAATGTATATATACTTTGGAGCCCTTTCCACTCAGATACCTGAAAATATGAAAAACATAATTTTAATTCAATTTTCATATTTAATAATGTGTTTTAATGTGTATGTACTGTAAATATGTTACAATCCAATGTTCTTCACATAGGGGAAAATGTTTTATGTATTTTTAAATAGATATTCATGGTGGTAAATCGCCATAGAACAGGCTAACAATGGTATTGAGTTGGTTGTTCGTTCCTGTGAGTGCATTTCTCTCTGTGTGTATTTAGTCTCCCTATGGGAAAAAAGGGGCAACCAGACGTGGACTCCTTGCTCAGTGTGCTTAGAGGAATACTGCTACACCTCACGGACGAGGCCCAATGAAGGCCGAAACGATCGTCTGGGGTTGCTGTGTTCCTTGTTCAGAGAGGAATTACCTGGTATTTCGGTGCTGGACTGACCGTAATAGGCGGGATCAGACTGATATACTACAGGAAAGTTCTCCTTTGTGAAAAGCATTGCTGGGCTAAAAGAAGTTGCACCCAGGTGGTAAATCGCCATAGAACAGGCTAACAATGGTATTGAGTTGGTTGTTCGTTCCTGTGAGTGCATTTCTCTCTGTGTGTATTTAGTCTCCCTATGGGAAAAAAGGGGCAACCAGACGTGGACTCCTTGCTCAGTGTGCTTAGAGGAATACTGCTACACCTCACTGACGAGGCCCAATGAAGGCCAAAACGATCGTCTGGGGTTGCTGTGTTCCTTGTTCAGAGAGGAAATGCCTGGTATTTCGGCGCTGGACTGACCGTAATAGGCGGGATCAGACTGATATACTACAGGAAAGTTCTCCTCTGTGAAAAGCATTGCTGGGCTAAAAGAAGTTGCACCCAAGTGGTAAATCGCCATAGAACAGGCTAACAATGGTATTGAGTTGGTTGTTCGTTCCTGTGAGTGCATTTCTCTGTGTGTGTATATATATATATATATATATATATATACAGTATATATATATATATATGTTTATACATATATTTATATATATTCATATAGATATGTAGGTATAGATATACATTTTACAAAAATTGCATTATATATTTATAGAAATATCTATTTAAAATCAAATAGAGCATTTTCTTTTATGTGAAGAATATTGGAATGTAAAATATTCATGACTACTTTCAGTTTAGTGAGTTCGTTTTTTCCAGTTTGTGCTCTTCAATGAAGTCTATGGGGAGAAGAAGTTTGCGTGGTTGCGATATCTGAAGTCCCTAAGTTAGCACATGTCTGCTTTCACGCGTGTGCAGACATTTTACTTTCAACTTGTTATACGTGTGCTAACCTGTACACGTTAAAAGTTTACTTCTGGAACTTTTTGTGAAAGTTCTAAATAGCGTGCCACTTGTAATCTGTTCATAATGTTGGGTTTGTCTTAAGGTGTAAATATCAAAATGTTTTGCTTACTCGATCCTTATGCAATTTGGAGGGTGCACTGTTTGAAAGATAGTACAATGTCAGAGTAATTTCCCATTCCTCAATGGGTAAATGAATAGCAGCAAATCAATTGACGTACTGGTCTTATTTTTTATTTACAACACATTTGGTATTACTTGAGAAGCTAACTGACAGCCTGGGGCAGGATATCTCTTATCCTATTTATGATTGGCCTAAATCCAGGGGGATCCAGGTGTGTAGTGCATATGAGTATTGTTCCATTTACAGAGATGAGTATCATCTTGAAAAAGTTTGCATGGCACGCAGACAAAACGCGTTGAGATCAAACTGGGTCTCAGTGGGTTGCTGCAGAGATCCAAATAGGATTGTGGCAGTAAAGAGTCTTCCGGGGGTGGCACCGTGGGAGTCCAGATATACATTGAACTGCCAAACCGGCTATGAGGAGTTTTAAACAATCTTATTTCTTTAGCTAGTGAGAAGATCTATGATTTGAGCTAATTTGTTTTATGTAATAAATTTTAATTGAATTGAAGCTGTGCTTTTCTTTTGCTTTGTACTTTTACTGCTGCTTCGTATTTGTATAATTTAAAAAAAAAAAAACAACAATCTGATTTAGCTTTAAAGGTAATTTTTATTAAAAAAGTTTTATCAGGCAAATGAAAGAAAATTAATTTCATTTATAGACATACCAAAAAAAGGCATGTTATTGAAAAAATAGGTTACACTTTTTATTTCATAATTTATATAGAGAAGATTACTTTTTAAAGGTAAAATAATTCCATCAAATCATATTTTATTAGTTATATTGTGTTTTTTAAAGTGCCTATGTAACAATGATGTCATGTATGGAATCTATGTTTAAACAAAGAGTAACAATGGAAAACATAACATATTCGAATCATAAGGACTTTACTTCTGCTCTTATGTTGTAGAGTTACATGCCTATTACCTAATAAAATACATCTTTCTTTTTTGGTTGAAACAGAAACATATTTGATGTTTTTTTGTTTTTATAAATTAATATTCTCAAATACTACTGGCCCCTTGCTGAAAGTGCTGATGATCCAATTGGAAGTTTTTGTCGCACAATTCAGCTGCTGATTGGATCAGTGGTAGTTTCCACTCAGGACTAGAAGTTTTCTGTGAGTTCTTCTACTATGTGTTTAACCCATTTGTTGAGTAAAACATTTAACATCAAATTGTCACTTTTATTACACAATCTAACAAGTTTGGTTAAAATTTAACTGAAATTATTATTTACTCGCCAGATTACATATTGTGCAGTGTCATTTAGATTTCTTTATTTTCTTGGTGTTTAAACATGTTTTTTATAAGTGTATTTATTATTTGTTCACTTGCTGCAAAGTGAAGATTTTTGTATAATCTGAACAAAAAATGATATTGTATTTCTATATTTCATGCAGCATCACAAGAGCAAGGTGAAGAGGTCTTTCATGAGGAGGAGTCTCTGGGGGCGAGAGGGTTTGGCCCTCTCAAGGAGGATCATTCTTGCAATTCCAGGAGGAAGATGGGGAG
The DNA here is from genome assembly GCF_027579735.1 of Bombina bombina. Classification (NCBI taxonomy): domain Eukaryota; kingdom Metazoa; phylum Chordata; class Amphibia; order Anura; family Bombinatoridae; genus Bombina; species Bombina bombina. Next base: position 42,955,115 of record NC_069506.1, read on the forward strand.
CCCACGTTTGGAATGCAGGATCAGTCACCCGTACCCCAACCTGAGTCTCTTCTGTCTCTGGGAGATAACTATGCCCTGCTCACCCTGGAACAAGATACAGCACAGGCCCTTTCTCTCAGCCCTTGGACCTCTCCCAACCCATGTGGCCTCCACATCCTTTTACACCACCTCCACCACTACCGGATCCACCGGTGCCTTACTCCCCACCCGTGCTCTACCCTACACCAACACCTGGTGCAATACCACCACTACAGGCTACACCACTACAAAAAAATGCACCACCAAAAGCAGCACCACAAGGGTGAAGGAGCAGACAGAGAAAAAATGAAGGCAGCGATGCCTGCTTTTACCATATATCCCCACAGAAATCTCCAGGTGCAAATGCAGATGATGAAAGATCTGCAATAAAGGAGTCAAGAATTGAGGAGACAAAACAGCCTGTTGGGAAGACTGATGGTGTACCTTGAACAAAAGAGGGTCTGCACCAAGAAAGAGCACACTGGTGGTGCCTCCCCTGATGAATACCCTTCCTAAGCCTGTTTTTTCTGCCTTTTTGCCCTCCTGTACCTCTTGCCACTCAATTCTAGGAGCCAATCTCCCTCACATCATCCATCCTCCTTCTAAATTCTAAGGTAAGTAGTTACATTTTTTTTTCTGGCAGTCATACACAAATTATATTTCTGGATTCATTAAATAATTATGTACTAAAATGTATAATATGGAGCACTATCATATATTTTAATAAGGTATTGTTGGTATTAATAAATACATAAATACCTATGTAAACACATATATATATATTTATATTTACACATATCCTTCTTTAGTAATGTATATGAATGTATATCTATGTTAAAGCCTATTTGCAGTCTAGCATCTGAGGTCTCAAATACTTTTTTGTGTATTTTTTTTAATCATTTTTATTATATTGTGTTATTATGAGTGTAACTGTATTTTATAATGTATTTTTTGTGTTTTGTGACACTTTTTTATATTGTGAAACAGTTCACCAGAGCTCTGAGGTCACGCTAACCCGATGAGTGGTAATTTCAATTGCGCTCAAGCAATCATGTTTACTTGCAAATTATAATACGAGCGCAATTTAACCTGCGCGCAAAAAACCTCGAAAACCCGATATTGCTTGCGTGCAAACATTTGAGCTCCACTCGTAATCTGGTATGTTGAACTTTCAGAAGAATAAATCCGGCTTCGAAAAAGGGCTGAATGCCACAAGCGGCCGCCTTCTTCCATATTTGAATCCTATCATAAGTTCCAAATGCACAAATCTATTTGACGTGAAATTTATGTTATCATCTTTTTAAAATATCTTAATAAAAAACTTTACAGTATTTTGGTGTCTTTATATTCTTTATCTATATGTCTTAATAGAAAGATTTTACATGATTCCTTCATTGATTTTTTACATATTTGTTTTTTTCATTTCTTTTCATATGTTACACATACATTTCAAAATAATTATAAAATAATTAAAATAATAATTATAGTCCTAACACTTTTTGCTTTTGATTAAAGGCATTCTTTCGTAAAAAAAAGTTTTTAGAAGTTGTAATTGTTATTGCCTTGTAAGTTACAAGTGTTCAACTAAACGGATACTGAACCTAAAGTTTGTTCCTTCAAGATTCAGATAGAGCATGCAATTTTAAGCAACTTTATAATTTTCTCCTATTATCCCATTTTCTTTGTTCTCTTGGTATCTTTATTTGAAAAAGCAGGAATGTAATCTTAAGAGCTGGCCCATTTTAGGCTCAACACCCTGGATAGCGCTTGCTGATTGGGGGGTACATTAAGCCACTAATCAGCAAGAACTACCCAAGTACTGAACCAAAAAAGGCCCGGCTCGTAAGATTACATTCCTGCTTTTCAAATGAAAATACCAAGAGAACTAAGAAAAAATGATAATAGGAGTAAATTAGAAAGTTGCTTAAAATTGCCTGCTCTCTCTGAATCATGAAATAAAAAATTGGGTTCAGTATCCCTTTAAGTAGATTAAAAACATTTCTCCCTATCAAGAATACATTAGCATACTCTAGCCAAGATGCCAAGGGAGAAGGGACAATATGTTTCAAATTAGACATAGCTACTGTTCATTAAAGAGAGTTATTGATCCCTAATTTTAAAATCTTCCTTCAAAGATCTTAGAAGATACTTACAAGTGTGTAGTGACAAACACTTAGATAACCCGATGTGAATTACCTCTGGGCCCAGATTGGTGGAAGGGGAGAGGGATTTCACCGATCTCTAGGAGCTCAGGCAGATAGGGAAATAAAACTTGTATGTCTTTAAATAAGTAAGTAAGCTCCTTAGACACCATCATCAAGTTAACCCACTTTCCTAATTCAGTGAACACCTAGGAGGGAGTAGGGAAGGTAAAACCTAAAGTGTTTAATCGCTTAATATGAAACTTATTCTCAAAGGGAAGAGTTACCATTAGTTGAATTCAATGTTGTTTAGCCGTTTGCTTTTGAACCTAGTCTTAAGGGGGAGATGTACTGTATTATATTACACTGTTCCGTTAAAGTTTCATGAACACTAGTCGAGGGTTGAAGGAAAACTGGTGTACATTGTCAAAAAATCTTATGAGTGTTCAAACATGTTATTTATGTTGTTTAATCACTGTTTTTTTATTTAGCCAACAGGATGCTCACCTCTCTCCCGGGGGCCCAGTGAAGGGGGGGATAAGTCTTAACCGACAGATCATAATCATTAAAAGGATGATACTCTCAAGGTATTTCACGACTGCTACATCACACCATACTATAAGATCATACATACTAGCACAGAACATACATAAAACATTAAGTTATGTTGCCTAGTAACCTATCCATAACATGCTGGAACGTAGGGGGCATTACCTCACCGCAAAAGCGTAGATCAATATTGCGGTACTTACATTCTAGAGGGAACGATATCGCTATTTTAGAAGAGACACACCTATCACAACTAGAGCACCAGAAATTGAAACAGAATTGGGTAGGGGAAGTGATCTACACGACATACGAACAGCGGAGGGCTAGGGGCGTGGCGATCTTATTTAAGAAAAACTTACAATACACCATTATTAAAACACAGATTGACCGGGAGGGAAGATATGTCATGTTACAGCTGGAGGTGGAAGGGTTGTCCTTCGCGTTGGTAGGGGTATATGGCCCGCAAACCCAAAAATCATTGTTTTGGAGGACACTACACTCTGAAGTAATAAAGTTCACTACCTCACCTATCCTCATTGGAGGAGATTTCAATATTGCCCCCCAGGTCCCCGCAGATAGATTTTCCAACCCAGATAGGAAAGCCCCCTCAGCCTTGAGAGTGCAGAATTCTAGGAAGGAATCTTTGGTAATTCACACACTGGCGAGATCCTTGAACTTGCAGGATGTGTGGAGAGCCAAATATCCGGAAAGCAGGGAGTTTACGTGCATGTCAGTAGCAAAGGACACACTTTCGAGACTAGACTACTTTTTGGTCTCTGCGAGTCTTTGCCCGAGGGTAGTAGAGGCAATAATAGACCCCATAACAATTTCGGATCACGCTCCAGTAATAGTGAAAATTCAAACAGGCTGTGCTACCCGTACACCTAATAGGTGGGTTTTTCCAACATACCTTTATAAAGATCCCAATTTCTACAGGCATATTTTGGGGGAATGGCGCTCTTACGTAGACCTTAACAAGACACACATAGAGAATCCCCTTCTGTTCTGGGAAACGGCCAAGGCTGTTTTAAGAGGAGTCATATCAGCCTATGCCACATCAATTAAGAAACAAAGCAAACTAACTTCAGATCAGTATCTAACACGCCTCATTAATGCAAGAAATAGGTACCTCAGAAATCCCAATGCATTAAACAGACAAAAATATAAGGAAGCCAAAACGCTGAGAGACAACTATATCTTTCAACAATCTAACAAAGCTTATGCTAAATTGCAAGCTAGGTATTACAGGTTTGGGAGCAAAACCGGGAAACTACTAGCTAGAGTGACCAAGCTGACTAGAAAGAGAAATTCTATCCTAGCTATAAAACAAGGAGAGACTACTTATAATAAAGACGCAGACATCCAAGCAGCTTTCACTAATTTTTATAAAGAGCTATACTCCAAGCAACACATACACGACTCAGACAGAGACAGATTTTGGAACGATATTCAGTTACCCAAAGTAGATCAAACCCAACTCCGGGGAATTAACTCCCCCATTACCCCTGAAGAAATAGTAGCCACAATAAAAGATTTAAAACTGGAGAAGACCCCGGGCCCTGATGGACTACCGGCGGAATTCTACAAAATCATGGGGTCAGATGTTTCTGAGTCCCTGGCGAGGCTATTTAATGGATTGCTAGAAGATACTGTGACGCCCTCGGCTAGACTCGCAGAGGCCCACATTAGTATTATACCAAAGGAAGGGCGTGATCCCCTCCTGACCCAGTCTTACCGGCCTATATCCCTGCTAAACCAGGATTATAAAATCCTAACAAAAATCCTGGCGAATAGGCTGGTGGGAGTCTTACCATCCCTCATTCATAGTGACCAGACCGGTTTTGTTAAGGGGAGATCCTCTGTGACAAACATCAGAAAAATCCAAACAGTCATACAGTATTATTGGGAGGTGTCACGAGACAGTAAAAAGAGGGAACGCCACACAGAAGCAGCTTTACTGCTAATTGATGCTGAAAAGGCCTTCGATAAGGTCTTGTGGGAGCACCTTTTCTACACTCTGGGGAAGATGGGGATAGAAGGCTCATTTGTACAGGCGTTATCCAATCTATATAAGACCCCACAAGCCTCCATTCTGGTGAATGGAGCGGCTTCACCCCCTTTCATGCTTCACAGGGGCACGAGACAGGGATGCCCCCTGTCTCCGCTTCTGTTTGACATAGCAATAGAGCCCCTGGCGTGGAGAATTAGAAATCACTTAGAGGGAATGCAGATAGGGGAAACAGTCTCACATATCTCGCTTTTTGCTGATGACATGGTATTATTTGTTCAAGACCCCTGTAGGAACATTCCTAGATTGATGGAACTAATTAGGGACTTTAGCAAGATTTCCGGATATGTGATCAACACAGATAAAACTGAGCTAATATGGCTGTTAACCAAAGGTGACAAGCAGATACCAAACTTTGATTTCAAGGTAGTAGAAGGGAACTTTAAATATTTGGGAATAACCCTTAATTTAGATCCCCGGAAGTGGTACTCGATAAACTACGGCCCCCTGCTTGGTCAATTGAAGAACATGCTCAAAACATGGTCCCCGCTCCCGTTGTCCCTCTCGGGCAGAGTTGGACTTATAAAAATGGTGTACTTTCCAAAGATTCTCTACTTCTTTCAGACACTCCCATTCCTACTTAAAAAATCAGACCTAAAAGAAGTAAAACAGACGGTCCTTAAATTCATATGGTCTAAAAAAAAGCACAGAGTTAGCTACCTAAAGCTTACAGCTTCCCGTGAGATGGGGGGTCTGGCGTTACCTAACTTTGAATTCTATAATTGGGCAGCTCAGTGCAAGTTCGCCATTGACTGGTTGACAGGGCAGGAAAAATTTACAAACACTAAATTAGAGAACACATTAATAAAACCTTGGACATTAAATATGTTACCACACATGACCCACTCACAGGCAACTAAGTATCTGACAGACATTGATCTACTCAGCCAACCCGCGAGAGCGTGGAGGCTAACATGTAAACAGTTAGGAGGTAATAATAGACTACTAACCTTCTTGCCATGGGGGGGGAACCCTGAATTTCCTGCGGGATTTACATCTGAGGCTTTTAAGCATTGGAGGGAAAGGGGACTGTGTACTGTGGGGCAAGCCTTAATTCCAGGAGGGAATCACATGCAAACATTTGAAGCCCTGAGGCAGACATTTGGGTTGCCTAGAACACATCACTACACGTACCTTCAGGCTAGGCATTACTATGAGGCACTGCTCAGGGAGGGAAGGGGAGTGGAACAGGCGCAGATTCTGCAAATTGTGCATTTAGTAGAACAAGGTAATACGTCCATTTCTCCGCTCTACAAGAGCTTGAACAGGGGGGTGAACTCATCATGCACGAATAAAATTGCTGAGGTCTGGAGCTCCTTATTGGGTGAGCAGATTTCTAGTAAGGAGATAGAGGAAAGCATTCTTAAGGTTAAACGAGCTACTCTTTCATCTGAGATGAGAGAATCACATTTCAAACTCATACACGACAGCTATATAACTCCCAGGAAATATCAGAAGTGGAAAACCGACAGGGAGGACAAATGCCCAAAGTGTGGTAAGAGAGAAGCAGGCATTAGACACATGATGTGGAAATGCCCTAAGATAGTTAAATTCTGGAAATTGACAACGTATTGGGCAAACCTTAGTATGCATACACGCACTCATGACCTGACGTTTAAAAATATCATACTGCTAGACTTTGGAGAAGTTCCGAGAGATTCTAAGCTATTTATGGCCAACATAGTTCTAGTAGCTAGACGCTTAATCTTCCAAAATTGGATCAAACGTAACCCACCTACTGTAGCACAGTTGAAACAGGCACTCCTTAACCAATTGTTTATTGAGCAGTCAGATGGGTTGGGAGACATGACTAAGAGAGTGAAATCTTTTATCACAAAGTGGGAACCCTTCATCCACACACTCCCAGCGACTCTAAGTAACATGATTATAGCACCGTTCAAACATACAGACTACATACTTGAGGCTAATTTGAGAGGGGAGTGGAACTAGACTACAATAGGAATTGTGAGAGATGGGAGGAGAGGTGAAGCAATCCGAGTTGGCAAATGTTATCCTACAGGAGGACTGAACTAAGGTTCATTGGCTTCTATACTATGTTTTGAAGGAACTGTATTTCTCCAGGACATTCTCTTTGACCTCACTACAGATGAAGAAGCAGTGGACTCAGCCTATTATTAAGAACTACAAGCTATGTTGTAATTTTGTGTTGATGTGCTCATGTTGAGTATGAGATGTTCTGTTCTTCCTGTATGTGGCACACAAAAATAAAGATATTTAAAAAAAAAAAAAAAAAAAAAAAATTTCTCCCGTATATGGTTGTAAATAAAGGTTGTATAGAAAATGTAATGAATATATCTTAACAATTGTTTAATAACATATATTAGAGGTGTGCCTGGGTAAACAATTTGGTTTGTTTTTTGGAATATTTGGTGCCCTGCTATTCAGTATTCTTTTTTTTAAACTAAATTAATGCTGAATATTTGTTGAACATTTACATTCATTTTTGGTAAACAAATGTAAATGCTACTTTGCTAAAGGTTATAAAGTTCACCTGTAGCTTTAATCCCGATCCTTCTTGGGCTGTGCTAGTAGTACGCAAAACATCCTATTAGCACGGCCCCGGTCTCTGTGAAGAAGGGTCAGGATTAGGCATGGGCGAATGTTTCTAAAAATTCGAAATTTAAAACGAATTTTGATACATTCGTTAGTTCGAATCGAATTTCAAATGTTTTTATAACATTCTAACATTCTATTTTCGAATTTTCGCTTTCAAATTTTTCAATAAAATTCGAAAATATTCGCTCGAATAATAGAATGTTTAGCTATGTATTCATTAAATTTCGAAATGTAATATTCGAATTCGAATGGGACATTCAAATTTGAATGTGACATTCAAATTTGAAATAGTATTTCTAGTCTACAACTGTGTTTAATAAATGTAATATTCGAATTTGAATGCTACATTCAAATTTGACTGTCACATTCAAATTTGAAATAGTATTTCTAGTCTAATACTGTGTTTTAAATGTGATATTCGATTCAAATGTGATATTCGATTAGAATGTGACATTCAAATTCGAAATAGTATTTCTAGTCAAATACTGTGTTTTATAAATGTAATATTCGAATTTGAATGTGATATTCGAATTCAAATGTGACATTCGAATTCGAATGTGACATTCAAAAACTGTAAATAACATTCGAAAATCGAATTTTTAAGAATATTCGTTCTTATCAACATTCTATTATGTAAATCGAATTTCTACAATAACATTCGTTCTAACATTCGAATTCGGATATAAACACATTTGCCCATCCCTAGTCAGGATTACCGTGGCTCTACAATGCGCTATAGGCAAGTATAATGCTATAGGTGAACTTCGCCTGTAGAAAAAAAAACATTTACATTTGTTTAATGAAAGTAACTGTTCCACAAATATTCAGTATTTGTTTATTTTAAAACAAAACAAATACAGAATAGTACAGCCAATAAACGTCCCCGAATATTAGTTCGGAAAGATTAGAGTGAACCAAATTGTTTGCGGCTTGCTTTGACAAAAGGTACCAAAAAGGGTTCAGAAATGTGGGGAAAGAGTTAAATTGATTAGTTAATGAGCTCCTTTGTTTGTAATAATGTACAGGGGATCTGACCATTTGTTTATCGTCCCCTGTCCAATCCTGCTATAGTATTACTAATGACTGATGTTAGGGACAGCCGGTCAGGCACTAAATGTTGCATTTTAGTCATACAGGTGTTTCATGTTCTTTTGACATTAAAAAATTGGTTCTTTTAATTGTTTGAATCCTATAATGTGAGATTTTTGTTAATAGTAATTATTTATATTAGCTGTTCCCATTGGAAATAACGGTAACTAATCCAAATCCAATATTCATCCAAACAGAATGCCTGCATGGATGAAATTGATCTGGACCGAACATTTAAAAAAATCCGACAAAACTAATTTTTTGCCCGTGCACATGTCTAAAATATATTTATAATATTATTTGCTATCCTAAAATAAAACATTATCAAAGATGAGTTTTGTTGATATATTTTAAGTCAATTAAATACAGACAATCATTTAAGTTAAAAAGTAGCCTGATTTTTTTATTTTTTTATTTTTTTACAGTAACAAAATTAAAAGTCCTCTAAAACTACAGGGTGATATTTTATAATTGTATAAAATGTAATGTGCATTTGCAAAGTCCACAGGATTCAAAAACATATTGTTGTACAATTTTGTTGAGAGAGCTTGAATTTATTATGTCACCTCCCTCGGTGCTCCACAGAGGAAAAAGAAAATCACAAATGTTTCCAGAAAATATATTTTTTTTTTCATTCCACATGCAGAGTTTTTGTATCAAGAGATTGATTATTTAAAGCCAATCCTCATTAAAGTTGTCAGTGCTATTTTTGCTGTGCTGAAATGTATAAAAATACTGCACCTGGTGAACATTGTTTACCACTCTCACAAAATCTCATTCAGCTTGCCATGCATGCAGACAAAAAATTCACTTCAATTATATAAAAAAAATAACCATTTATTGGCAAGAAAAAGTTGTGTGTAACTAAGACTTTGATATTTCAAAATCAAACAATGCTGTCAGTTCTGATCCCGAATATGGGCTATACTTGAGTGGAGCAGTAGTTTGCACTGCCACTCGCACGTTAACTCCCCCATAGACTTTAATGGAGAGCTAAAAGTTGAAAAAAACACCAAACAAGTCGCGCAAACACGCTCGCACACATATATACTATACTATATATATATATATATATATATATATATATAAACACAAATACATATTTGTGAGGCATTTTGGTTTATTAAAAGGAATATTAAACAGTGATCCTTACACTTTCGGGTCAATTTATTAATGTGGGAGCGGACATGATATTATGTAGCGTATCATGTCCGCTGCACATCGATAAATGCCAACAGCATACGCTGTCAGCATTTATCATTGCAGCAGCAGTTCCTGTGAACTGCTGGTACAATACCGCCCCCCTGCAGATTTGCGGCCAATCACCCGCTAGCAGGGAGTGTCAATCAACCCGATCGTATTCGATCGGGTTGATTTCTGTCCGCCGCCTCAGAGCAGGCGGACAGGTTATATATATATATATATATATATATATATACACAAATACATATTTAGACATGTGTATCTATGCATCTCTATGTTGAAGCTATTTGCCTGCTTTTTTTTCCCTAAAACCTGAGACCTTATATCTTTGAGCCCTTATAACTTATAACAGTTAACCAGAGCTCTGAAGTTGCGCTATACTGGCGCGTGTTAAATTCAATTGCACTTGAGCGAACGCGTTTATCTCGGAATACCACATGCGCAAAGTATATCATAAGGAGGAATGATCAAATGTTTCTGCACACCTGAACATTGAACATTTGTATTATTCATTGACTGTAAAGGAATATTGAGTGATTGCTGAGAATTACAATATTTGTTTTAATATTTTGGTTTATTAAAGGGGATATTAAACAGTGATCCTTACACTATAGGGTCAATTTATTAATGTGCGAGCGGACATGATACGATGTAGCGTATCATGTCCGCGGCACATCGATAAATGCCGACAGAATACGCTGTCAGCATTTATCATTGCTCCAGCAGTTCTTGTGAACTGCTGGTGCAATGCCGCCCCCTGCAGATTCGCAGCCAATCACCCGCTAGCAGGGAGTGTCAATCAACCCAATCGTATTTGATCGTGTTGATTTCTGTCCGTCACCTCAGAGCAGGCGGACAGGTTATGGAGCAGCGGTCTTTAGACATGGGGCATCAAGCTTTGTACGGAGCTTGATATATTGACCCCTATATGTTAAATCAAAGTAAGCATAAAAAGAAACAAATTGAGTAAAATAGCTTACGTGTTTTCTTGCAAAATGAGCACTTACAAATTTTCAGTGGAGCCAGTGCCGTCATTGTGATAAGTGAGCTTACATATTGGCAAATGCTAAATGGACAGTCTAGCCAAAATTAAACTTTCATGATTCAGATAGGGCATGCTATTTTAAACAACTTTCAAATTTACTTAGGCTCATATGCTATTTCTGAGCTCTTCTTATCTCCATGCATTTTAACAGTTTTTAAAGCTAGACAGCTCTAGTTCATGTGTGCCATATAGATAACATTGTGCACACTCCCGTGGCTAAAATACAAGTCTGTCAAAAGAAGGGGGCAGTCTGCAGAGGCTTAGATACAAGGTAACCACAGAGGTAAAAAGTATATTTTATATGAGCCTACCTGGTTTAAGCTTTCAACAAAGAATAACAAGAGAACAAAGCAAATCTGATGATAAAAGTAAATTGGAAAGTTTTTTAAAATTTTGATTCACGAAAGTTTAATTTTGACTAGACTGTATCCTTAAGTTGCATTTTGCCTTTTCGAGCATGGCAAAGCAAACTCCCTTTTTATCTGTTAGAATCCTTCAGATATTTGACTATCAAACCAATCCTGGTCAGTAGTCTTGTTATCCTGGCTTCAAGTGGAGTGTTAATGAAAAATCTTTGGGATAGTAGCGGAAGGACCCAGGAGAAGGATGCCAGTATCAGGAGAATAGCGAGGAGATAAATACCAGGAAGTGACCGGGGAGGTCAAAGCAGAGTCGACAAGCCAGGGATCAAACCAAACAGACACAGGAAACAGAATCAGAGTCCAAAAGCTTAGTCAGGGAAATCCAAGGTCAGAACCAATTGGGCAACAAACAGAGTGAAATCAGTAGGCAGAAGAATGGTCAAAAGGAGGTCCAGGTCCCAAGCCAGAATTCGATATCCAAAAATATAGTTCAAGGCACCCCCACAAGATACTCTCAATACTAGGTAAATGAGACAGAAAAACTGAATGGCATTTAAAGAAAAAAGTGTGCCAAAGATGATGCAAGAAAACCAGCGTGATGCGTCACAGATGACGCGATGCATTGAGAATGATATGAGACGGAGCAACCAGGCATCAAAAATCAGTGTCATGTCAACCTGGAGTCATAACATTATCTAGTCTATTCACTTAATAGTAAACTAGCTCATGTTACTCTAGAAGTTTTATGACTCATGCTAGATAAGCTTCCTGTAGACGCCATAGCCTCCTTGTAGAGCTGTGATGGGAAGTAATGGACACTGCACAAATTACGTTTTTAAAAAAAGAAATAAAAGGAAAAATCCATTTAAATGATGAATAATACATATTGCAATGATTTCTATTAAGTCACTGATTAGTGCTTTTTTATTACAACTATGAAACAGATACATCATCATCATATCCATTTAAATGCAACATCACAATGTATTGTAAATTTTACTTAAAATAAATATATGAAATATATATATTAAATTATTATTACAAATGTATTTTAAAACAAGAGAGCTACGGGTCACTTGAGGTGCAGGCTTGCACTAGTGAGGCTTGACTGGGGAAAGCATGGCTGACTGGGCTGGTTGGGGGGCAGGATTTAAAAATTTCCAGGGCCAGTATGATTTCCCAGTTCTGGACTTATCTTTATATAAATGTGCTAGTCTTTACTTAAAGGGCCATTAAACACCTCTTGCTTTTGTTTAAAATATTAATCTTGTCCCTAAAAAGACCAAATGCTGCACATCAATAGCTAGTTTAGGCAATTACAACATTCAAAAATTATAGGTTACAGAGTTTGCTTCATAATGTTTCAAATCTTTACACTTAAAGGGACAGTAAACACATTTGGACAAGTGGAGTGCTAATTACCGCTTTCGCTAGAGTGGTAAATGCGCTAGAAGTAAACTTTTTGTGCTTGTTGAGCTGGTATTACGAGTAAAAATCTATCGCTTCAGCGCTAACCCATCGAGCACATTGCTCGTTCGATAACCTATTCAACCATAGAAGTCAATGGAGAAAAAAAAGTTTAAAAATACTTTACACCTTACCCAAATGCTAAGCTGAGTCACCATATGATCCTACTCTAATAACCCCTAAACTACCACATAGTCCACCCAAAAGTCCACACTACACTATTAACCCCTAAACCGCCAACCCCAACGCAAAGAAACACACTACACTACTAACCCCTAAACCGCCAGCCCCCAAATGCAAAATAACCCACTAACCCCTAAACCCCCTAAACCTAAAACCCTTTAAGTTAACCCAAAATAGACAAACCCTCCATTACCAAAAAACAAACTACCTTTAAAAAAATAAAAAAGTTACCTGTGAAAGTAAAAAATACTAATTTTTCCTTTAAACCAAAAAAATAAACCTACCATTACCAAAATAAAAGCAACCTACCATTACCAAAAAAAAAAACTACAATTACCAAAAAAAACCTGACTTAATATTACCAAAAAAAACACAAAAACCTAGCATTACTTAAAAAAAACCTAACATTACAAGAAATAACAAACAAGTTACCAAAAATAACAAAGAGTTATACCTATTCTAAAACCCCAAAATAATAAAATCCACCCCCCCAAAAAAATAAAACTTTTTTAAAACTAAACTACAACTACAAATACCCTTAGGTCATTGCCTTAAAGTGATCAAGCTCTTTTTGTGACAAAAAACTTACACCTTTTAACATTAACCCCCCCCCCCCCAAAAAAAAACTATCTAAAAAAATAAATTCTAAAAAGTGCCCCGACAAGGGCATTTGGCTGGGTATTTAGCTCTTTTGCTGCCCAGAGTGAAAAAAATCCCTAATCTTAAAAAAAAAAAAAAACATCCGAGATGGTACTCACCAAAATGATGGCGCTGACGCTCCATCTTCATCCCGGTGGTTGTCCTTCTTCATCCCGGCGGCACCCATCTTCTTATTTTCATCACAGCAGTGGCAGTGGCAGCAGCGGTAGTCTTCATCCATCTTCACAGCTTCAACACGGAGGTCCTCTTCATACGGTCACCAGCAGCACACTGAATTTTGATGACTGCATGAAAAGAACCTCTGTGTTGAAACTCTGAAGATGGACGAAGACCACCGCCCCAGTCAGGGTTTAGATAAGAAGATGGACTGGCACCGGGAATGAAGAAGAACCACTGCAGGGATAGAGATGCAGCTCTGCCGCCATCATCTTTGGTGAGTACCCTCTTGGGGTTTAGAGTTAGTTTTTTGTTTTTTTTGGGTGGGGTTTCTTTTTAAGATTAGGGATTTTTTTTTTTGCCCAGCCAAATGCCCTTTTCAGGGCACTTTTTAGAGTAGTTTTTTTGGTAATGGTAGTTTTTGTTTTTAAGATTAGATTTTTTTACTTTCACAGGTAAGTTTTTATTTTTAAAAAGGTAGTTTTTTTGTTAAAGGTAGGGTTAGTCTATTTTTAGTTAACTTCCAGGGGTGTTAGGTAAGGGGGTTAAGATGTTAGTGGGTTATTTTGTGTTGGGGGCTGGTGGTTTGTAGGGTTAATAGTGTAGTGGTGACTTTGCAATATTCAGCGTAAAGATAACTAACGATAGCGCTCCACTTATAATCTAACCCTCTGTAATTGCAAGACATTTCTGTTGTGTTGCTATAGAATAACATATCATACAAGTCTTAATGTTTTTAAAACAAAATAACATCTTTTTTACTGCAATTATTTTTCTCAATTTTGATCTTAACACATTCAGGTTAGCGCACATGAAAACTTAATATTCTTAAGGCGCGTTATTGAAATATCACATATAAAATATTAAAAATAATTTTTGTAAATTATTAAAAATGATTAAACATAATGTAAAATATTCTAAATAATCTATTAAATATATAATAGTTACCAAACATAACAAAGGGTTACACCTACTCATATTTCACAGTATGTTTAACAATTTTAATAATCTATTTTGATTATTTTTAATATTTTATATGTAATAGTTTAATAATGCGCCTAAAGAATACTAAGTTCTCATATGCGATAACCTAACCACATTAAGATCTAAATTGAGAAAGCGAAACATCTATTTTATATTCCTATGTTCTTCACATAGAAAATAATGCACTTTTCATTTTTAAATATATATTTCTATATATATATCTGATACTGTTCAAGTAAAATACATATCTATACCTATATATCTATACAAATAGATATGCAGGTATAGGCATATAAACACATATATATATATATATATATATATATATATATATATATATAGAGAGAGAGAGAGAGAGAGAGAGAGAGAGAGAGAGATAAATATGTATTTGAGAATAAAAAAAATACATTATCCTTTAAGTGAAGTACATTGGAATTTGAAATATATACAGTAAATATACAGTAAAACACATGAATACATAAGTACATCTACATATATATATATATATATATATATATATACACGTACATACATATCCATAGTTAGACGTGTATGTATTATATCTATGTTGAAGCCCTTTGTTTAAATGTTAAATTCAATTGTGCTCAAGCAAACACATTTACATTCAACTTGCAATATGCTCGCTACTTCTGACGAGCGCAAACACCCGCAAGGCAAAGGGGTTTAACATAGAGATACATACATATACATGTCTAAATATGGATATGTATGTATGTATACACGTATGTATTTATGTATTTCTATGTCTGTATATGTATTTACGGACATATTTACACATATAAACACATAAAAATATATGTACACATATATAGAAGTACATTGGAGACCTTTGCAGTTAAGTAGATGTTTATGAATAAATAGAACATATTCTTCCATCTAAAAAACACTGGAATGTGAAATATTCATATTTCATGTCGGGTTAGTGCATTTGAGAATATGCGATTGTGTTTTCACACGAGTAGGGTGTTAGTATAATGTGACCACTGCTGTTTCTATGATCACCATACTTCGGACTCCATGTACTAAGCAGTTAACGAGCTTTCCGTGATTTTTTTTGTGTTACAACTCTCGCACGGATAGGAAATCATATCTACAAAGTATTCAACTATGCCAAAACCCACAGTTTTAAACTTGCGAGCGTACTTGTCTGCCACTCCTCAATACCACATTTTATTTCAATGAAAAAAGCCTAATTCGACACCAAACTCGCAATAATCCTAATGTACTAATACATCAATATATCTGCTAGCTATATTTTTCGCTAGCACCTCATGGATTTTGACTTTGCACCTTTTAGGTGGCGGGCACTGTACAAAAGAATAGGAGAGTCAACAAAGACACCAGTCTAAAGCTATATATAAGGGTCTAAACTCTGTTTACTTACATTAGTGAGTGTTTGAGCCATGGAGACACTTCTGTATTTGTTTCTCATCCATAGGATGCAAATCAGGGCTAGAAAATGTGGCAATTCGATTTAGAAGAAGGAGATTTCGTGTCCCCTGTGTATTCCTTCCATGGGTTGGTTTACATGGCCTTTCTGACTGAGAGATGGTACAAAGATTCCGGCTTGATCGGGAATCAATATTACATTTGTATTGTGAAATTGAAGATTATTTGGAGTCGATGATGGTGCGTTCATGGGCCATTCGTGAAAAATTAAAGATCTTAGCGGCATTGCATTTTTTTGCAACTGGGTCCTTTTAGGCGGTTTCAAGTGTCATTATTGGAATAAGTCAATCCACATTTTCATGTCACTTATATTAAGTTATTGAGGCAATGATGATTATTTTTCCTTAGTGGGGTCAATTTGGTGACACCTTTCAGGTCACGTGTGAATAATTGGCCTTACAATTGTTCAGACATTATAGTACATTAGATTAGTTGCTGTGAGCAAGGCGTCAAAGTTGTTCCCTTCCCTTTGTGATGTCACAGGAATTATCATGAAGCTTGGGGGTGCTGCCCACAAGGTCACCAATGATCCCCAGTTTGTAGTGTGGGGGATCACCGAAAACAGCATTTGTTTGGCGATCTCCCTGTATGATAAAAATGGTTTGTTATGGGCCCACGATGCATCAAAGCAGTTAAACACCTATTGCTTTTGTGCTAAAATTGTGCTTTTCCCCATGTTCCCTAGAGAGGCCAAAACTTTTAAAATTCTGCAAATTGTCTTAACTAGTTAATTAATTTGCATCATTTGTAGGTTACAAAATTTGCTTTTTGGCCATCTATAGAAAAAGGTACAAGCACAATATTTACACAAAAGCACAAAGTGTTTAATGCCCTTTTAAGTGTTTGGATGTGAAAAAATGTAAGGATTCTTTAGACCTCTGCTTCATAACTGGTGTTTCTGGCGAGTCTGAAGACTCGCCAGAAACACAGGCCCACAAGCTCCGTTCAGAGCTTGATAAATGGGCCCCTAAGTATTTTCATAATGCAAACTCTTCTGGATTTGTTTTGATTATTGTAAGCCAATAAGATTAGTCAATAACATTCACCAAAATCTTTGTCAATCTGTGTCAATATAGCTTACACTTTTTTTCCCTCTGGGTTCATAGTTAAATCCAGACATACATTTAAGTGTGTTTGCTGAGGAGACCCAATGGTCTGACACATATGCATAGGGTTAGCTGTCTTCTTAGTCATTTATTGTATCAGTAGACTGGTTATTTGTATAAGATCACAAAAGCTCTCTACTTTGGTCATGAGTGTGGTAAAGCAAGACTTTGGGGTAAATTAATTAAGCAGCAGATGCTACATCGAAGCCCCATCGTTTCAGGTTCGACTAAAAAGGTAGTTAAGAAGCAGCGTTCGTAAGACCACTGCTCCTTAACTTCTCTGCCGCCTTTTAGGTGTGGACTTAAATAATTCTGATACGATACGATAGGGATGATTAATTGCGCTTGCTAGAGGCTGATTGGCCGCCAGTGAACATGAGGCGGCATTGCACAAGCATTTCACAAATCCTTGTGCAATGTTAAATGCCGACAGCGAATCATGTCTGGTCGACCATTAATAAATCTGTCCATTCATCTGACTGCAATAATTCAAAGTTTTCCAGCCTCCAAATAATCATTAAAAAGACCTTTATTTCTTCAAGCAAGGTCCATCAGCAAAAATAACAACGTTTCAAACCTACAATAGGTTCTTAGACATGACTAAGAACCTATTGTAGGTTTGAAACGTTGTTATTTTTGCTGATGGACCCTGCTTGAAGAAATAAAGGTCTTTTTAATGATTATTTGGAGGCTGGAAAACTTTGAATTATTGCAATGTGATTGGACTTGGCTAGTCCTTTTTTCCGTGCCCTATCTTGGTGAGTGTGCTGTCTTCCCCTGTGGATTCTACCTTCATCTGACTTGCCACCACCCATATAGAAACAAAAATACTTTTATCATTCTCATTTCAATGGTTGGTCAAAAATGAGTAAAGTTTCAGCATGTCATTGATCTGACATTGCACATGTATGTGATTGCTCTAATTGGGCTGAATATTGCTCACTTTGACAGTGTTCAACAAAGAACAAAGAATTATAGATGTTGACAGCAGATAAGAACCAGAAGCTCTATTAACTCTGTGCATATTTTCTTCTGAAATGTAGACTTGAATTATTATTAAAGTTTTATGTATATTTCAGGCATCCTTGAATTTGCCATATTTCTCTTGGGAGTAGATTTACCAAGAAGCGGATGCTGCTATCTACTCCCATACTTTTCGGCTCTTAAGATCACTGCTCCTTAGACTTGTCTGCCACCTTTGAGGCGGCACACAGCAATCAGCCCGATCGGATACGATCGGGTTGATTGACACCCCCTGCTAGCGGCTGATTGGCCGCAAATCTGCAGGAGGGGGCGGCATTGCACAAGCAGTTCACTAGAAATGCTTCTGGAATGATAAATGCCGACAGCGTATGCTGTCTGCATTTATCGATGTCCGCCCGCACATTGATAAATCTACCCCTTGGTATTCTATTCCATGAATAAGCCACCCTCTTTGTATACAAATACTTCAAAAACATAATTTGTAATGGCAGATAATTACCAGAAAGGTTATTGTTATGTCTCAGATGCAATAAAAAAATGAGGTATTCTAATTTTAATTCTTTATCATTTATATTTATTTATTTAATAATCAATTTATTACAAAGATAAATCTTTACATGCTTTTGCTTTGGTCTGAAATGATGTATTTCTAAAGTTGTTGTATGTATTTTTGTAATTGATAAAACATACACAAGCGAAACTTCTAATAAAATAAGCAAATTATGGGTTTCATCGTTATGTGAATACAATTATCCTGCATTAAGACATTGAAGTGAGTTTTTTCTTTATTTTTTTTAAAGTACAATCATGTTTCATAAAGGTTTATTATAAATACTCTGAAAATCTCAAAGGATAAGATTTAGCCACTAAAACCATAGTGTTCCACACCATCTGTTTGTGAATTAGTTGTGCACTCTCAAGTATCAGAAATTTGAGTATTCTCTAAGACAAGCAATTTATTCTTGCCTGGGTTACCTGTAAGATTATGACACCATTACAAAGTAATATCACTAAAAGTGCCAAAATATCACATGCGAAGGATAAACTTTGCTGATATATGAAATAAATGTGTCATACAAGACACCATCGTATGGAGGATGCAAAATTCCCTATGGCATATTAAGCTCAATGACTTCTTTAGTTAAAATATATTATATTACCCTGTAATTCTACTCATTTACTTAATAAATGTTGTTTATATTGTTTTCCAATTCTTGTAGTCATCTGTGAAATTAAAGGGTATACTTACCTCAAATGAGTAAAAAATATATTCTTAGGTAGCAAATTAAAATATGAATACGTAGGTTATTAAGAATTTATTATTAAAACAATAGACAGAATTCGGAAACAGTTTGTCTAATTCTATAGAGTAAGGTTTGACAGACATACTCTCATAAAATAGGCCATAATACACTATCACAAAGCTACATGTTACATTTCTTGTGCATTCTACTTCAAAAAACACTTTTTTAAAATAATGAATTTATTTGATAATGTTGTTTGGCAGCCCAATCTCTATAAAATGTGTATGTAAACCTTAAGAATTTTTGAGTTATTAATATGTGGGGGGAAAAGTCAGATTTTTTTAGAAGAGATTTTACAATTTTTCAACTCTTTCATTAGATTTCATAAAATTTAACAGAGACTAATCTTTGGGAGGAAAGAGTATTCCTAGTTTGTGTTCCTATTAAATCTGACAAAATTCCTTGGCAAAAAAACATTGTATGGCATCTTAAATGATGTTTTGCATTCTTTTCTAAGCCACTCAAGTCCATTAGAAGGGCCACATATTTAGAAAATGATATTAAAAAAAATCTAGTTAGGCACATAAAATACCTAAAGTAAAAACTTTGCAGCACCAAAAAAATGTTTTCGGACAAATCCTTCGGAAGAAATATTCTGACAAATTAGTTTTTCCGAATATTTGCCTGCTGTACTATTTCTATTTGTTTAGTTTACAACAAAATTAATACTGAATATTTTGGTAACATTTACATTCAATTTCGTTAAATGAAAGTAAATATTCCTTTGCCACAGGTGAAAAAGTTCACTTGTAGCCTTATACCCTCGTGGGAGAGATGTTCTAATCCCAACCCTTCTTCTTAGAACCCTGAATCTCGTCAGTATTTGTTCATTTTCATTGAGTAATTTAGGGCATTTGTTCTGATATTTGTTTCATGAAAACAAAATGAATATCTGTATATAATACAAATGTAATTCACATTTGTAACGAAACAAATGCACAAGCCTAGTAAAGGCTAATTGCTAATTAATTTACTATTGATGAAGATTGCATAATGTTGAAATATATGTTTTATTTTTTTATATAAATGGACAGAAAACACTTTGAGATTTTTTTTTTTCCCTTTTTTCAAAAAAGCTTTATTAATGAATATAAGAGAGTACAGAATCAAAAAGAAAAGGTAAGTAAAATCAAAAGAGGAACAGTTCGATAAATTTCATACAGTTATGATTTTGAACATTAAAAGGAGATGGTATTATTACTTTTTAAGTTGTCCAATTTAATGTATACCATGCATGGAAATGTTCATTTCAAAATCTCATTGCTTCAGATTTTTCCGAGGGAGAACTCTCTCCCATTGTTCTTGTATGCCTTGTTCTTTATCTCCTTTTCTCTATATTGAGCAATGTATTTACATAGAAAAAATCTTAACTACAACCGGTAAAGGTTGGGCAAAAAAAAGAAAGAAAAGAAACACACACACAAAAAAAAAAAGAACACATTCCAAATACATAAAGGTACAATATCATCATATATGTCTCAGGGTTATCTTATTATCAGAAACAGATTGCATGGTCAGGGAGCAAATGTCTAGGATCTATGAATTTAACTAGTGATTCAGCGAATAGTCGGGGGAATTATTGTGAGTGCATATATTCTTCCCAAAATAAAAGCATTGCATGATAAAACTCAAGCCGACCAGATTTTTTGATAGTGATATTTCTCTAGCTCTAAGAGTCGTGTTACATTTTGTTTCCAACTTTGGATTGTGGGGATCTGGGTTTGTTTCCAGAGGCAAGGTATCAATTGTTTAGCCCCGCTTAACATTATATATAGTAGCATCAATTTATATTTACATTTGAGTCTGGGGGGCTTGTTGAGCAACAAGATTAGGGGGTCAAATTGGATCTCAATTGATAGAGTTTTTTCTATTTCGCTATGCACTTCCCTTGAAAATTTTTTTTAAAATTGGGCATTCCCACCAAGCACTTTGAGATTTAAATATAAAATGTTTAGTTGTGTATAGTAGCTATTTATTTTGCTCCCTTTCCATATCATTTAGCTCTGAACATGTTGGCTTTAACCCCTTAGCCCATTAAGACCTATATATACATCGTGCGGTACTTTGCTTATCATGCCGCCAAGAGCTGGAGTTCCTGAACTCCAGGCTTCTGCCTGCATATGGAACCGGAGCGCTTTCGGTGCTTCGGTTCCATATGAAGGCAGATTCCAGATTGTTACAGAAGGTGACACTGTCATTTCTCAAAACACATGAATAAAGTAGACTTTTCTCCAGATTTCTTCTAGCCCTAGCTCTGCAACAAGTGGAATCTCAAAGTCCAAATTTTTACAGCAGAATGCATAGAGGACTTATACCCGTAAAAATTTCAGGATCCTTTCTGGTCCTTCACCAGAGATAATCAACTTGAAAGTGAGGGGAAATGTTATACAATTGCACTTTCATGCCCCCACAAAAAATTTTTAAGAGAAGCCTCAAACCTGAAATGCTCTGCATGCACACTATACTTACTAAGTACCCCCTAAAAAAATGTAGGACTGAGACTCAAACCCTTTCCATTATAAATTAACCTTAAAAGTGGAACTTTCAGTGATTTTCCTCATTATGTTTGAACTTACATTTTAATTCTAAGGATCATGAATGTGCAAAATGTTTATATACTGTATGTACCTGTAACTTGTAATGTGATTTAGGGATGAGTTTTTGCTCCAAGGAGCTAGGACCATTCTAAGCTGAGATATTGTCTAACCAAATAAAACAACTGGAAGTGTTGCAATACCAACACATAGTCACTCAAAAAATAATAGGAACATTAAACTGGTCAAGTGTTGGACCCCTTGAGATGGATTGAACCTAATATAAATTCCTGATATGTGTAATAACCACTTTCATTTTATTTTATATTATTTTAAATAGCTCAAAATTTTATAAATGGCCAAAGGCTTTTTGCAATCATAAGGTACATTTTAATGACTATGCACAATTTCAAATGTAAAGCAGTGATTAATAATATAAAATACAATTCTTAATATAAAACTGTGATTTGAAGTAAACATTTAACTTTTTATTTTAAAATACTTTTACCAATGTAAAAAAAATCTATGCAAATAAGCAATAAATGCCACCAAACTTTGAAATAGAAAAGATGAAAAATCTTGTAAAATATTGCTGGAAAATTGTTTCCTTATTGTTTGGACTACTGATTTTGCATAGTCTCCATACAACATGCAAAGAATAGCACTCTTCATCATACCATGAGTGTGATATGTTGGTTATCAAAGTGTTTTCTAGTGGATTGCAATGTCTTTGAATTTATTAATATGCAAATAAATAATGTGAGTTACTTAATCTAAGATTTCAGTTAGTTCATGTTATAAAAAATACTTAAAACTTTGCTATCATAATGGATGTATGCACACAAAAAAAACTGGACAAATGTTTTTATTCACACAGACATAGATTGTCATATTTATTATAATGAATTATGGTTAGTTCAATATTAAATGCTATCTTGATTGAGCATAAATCAAAATTCAGTCAGAGGGCCAGATTCTCTGCTCAGATTTTCTAAAAAGATCTGACAGTTCTAATAAGTCCTCAATGGCAAAATATATCTTGATATCTGTGTATCTCAGTAATTATGAAAAAAGGATGTCAGATCAACGAGAAATTTTCAATTTGGCCTCACCAGTCTTACAATCCGTGGGTCCAGCAATATTTTAAAAGTAAGTGGGCCGAACCTCTCTGTTCGGACGAGTGGCGAAATAGTAATCACAGTTTAAGCAAAAGTCCACCAAAATTGCCAGTTATCTCAGATCTCGGCATAGAAGGGCGTATGTATTAAAACTATGTTTACATAACATATACTGTGTATTCGCTAAAACAAAAAATGTTTTTTTGTGTAGTAACAGTTCAAATAATACATATGTAAATTAAACTTCACTGTACATTAAGTAGATTTCTCACAATGGAAAATCTCGCCACTGAAAAGCTGGTGAGACTGATATGGTTGAATAGGTGCATCTAAGATTGAGGATAGTCCTTTTAAAATTAGAAACTCATGGTGATGTTTCCCAATTAAAATACAGGTTACTGAATTGCTGCTTTAAAAATCTCCTTCTTGCCCAAACTTACATACCTGTTTAGGTGTTTCGCAATAAAAGTCCCCAAACAAATTCTGCTACAATTTCAGAGTGAATTTACTAAATATATTTGGCAACATAAACCCCCCAGAGAACCCCACAAGATCCTGCAAAGTCCTAAACAAGCAGGAAGTTTAGTGTCACCCTCCATAGTTAGATACTATGAAGGAGTCATGCTTACACACTTCCCACAATGGGGAGTTCTTCACTCCCCGAGCAAATGGAGATCCATCGAAAAAGCATTCTTACCCCACAGCATTCAACTGCGAGACCTAGTATGAACTCCACCACATTGGCGCAGAAACCTTGACATAGTCAACCCCATAATCTTAAAGTGCCTCTCACTTTGGGACAATCTTAGACATTACTCCCTAGTTGCACCACATAGCTCTCCTATCACTTCCATTGCAGGCCTACTTACCAGTCTTTCAAAAGCGCACCCCAACAAATGGATTCAATTAGGTATACAGAAGGTTTCAGACCTATGGATGCCCCTTCCACAAAATCACTTCTGTCAATATTAAGCTGGGGATTCAAACCCAGGCTATCTCATCCCCTTACGCCATGGGAAACTACATGGAACCAAAGTAATAGGCTTTATAAACCTCTATCCAGACACTATGCACGTATAGGCGGCGCAACCTCTTCTGAGCTGCTCCCTACCTTTAAAGATGGGAGATTTATTTGAATTACTTAATCAGAATCCCTTTGGCTTATACCTTACATACACCGCTAGTAAGGGTAAAGTGGAATTCTTAGATCTGGTCATAAAGATTATAAATGAGAAATTAGAGACTGATACTTTCAGAAAACCTACAGCTACCAATAATATACTATGTGCTGAGAGCAGTCATCATCCATCAACCATCAGAGGGTTACCAGTGGGGGAGTACCTGACCATTGAGAAGAAACTGCTATACAGATGAGTCCTTTAAAGTTGCAGCATCTGACTTAAGACAAAGATTATTAGATAGAGGTCATTCTCATATTCACACCCCTATTCTGTCCAATGACCTTCCACATGGAGGTAGGTGGCGGAGTTTGATGAGGCATCACGTCATGATTGACGGTTGCAGCCAGTTGTTGCAGCCAGTTGTTTTTTATGTGGTGGTTGGTTTTGTAACAGTGTGACCTGTATGTTTTACTTGCATATTTTAAAAGTTATATTTTAATTATAGATATTAATTCTTAGAGGTAGAGTGCTAAAACCCCTTTCTTGTGCCCCATAATTCTCTCTTTTGTTGTGGGGTAATTTGTTTAAAGACCTAGCTAGGTACCCCCACTCCTGGTATTATGTCCCTACAAGATTAGCCAAAATGTTCCAAAACACCTTATCAAACTGCTGGCGTGGTTTAGGACATACCGGAGATACTTTGGTGGGAATGCCCCAAGATATGCCCCCTATGGAATACCAACTTATTTGCACTCTCTAAAATGGGCATCCCCTTACCCAGGACGCCATCCCTAGCCCTCCTGCACATCGGGACACACACCTTACCAAAACAACATGCATACCTTTTTATATACATTTTCACAACTGTCAAAAATGCTATAGCCAAATCTTGGAAGAGGGCAGCTCCTCCAAACTGGTGTATGATACTCAGTACTATGGCTTACATCTACACTGTGGAGAAAGATATTTTAATTTTAAGACTAGCATCTAGCAACCCTACACTACTGGTTTTTAACTCCCACAAAGGGGTTAAACACACAGTAGAAGTGGTACCACTCTGAACCTACAGAGCACTGCAGGACTCGAATGGAAACTATCACTAGTCCAATCAGCAGCGCTACCTACATAGCTGAATAGTGTGACGTGCCAACAGTTATGTGCAGGCGAAAAGTGGTTTATCATGGGTATTTGCAGATGTCAGGTGTAGCAGTCATATTACAAGTTAAAAGTAAATGTGATTGCTTGATTGACATTAATGCTTGTCAGAATAGTGCATCCTCAGAGCTCTGGTCAACTATTTTGCGAAACAAAAAAGTGTCACAAAACGCATCAAAAATACATTTAACAGTAAAGTTACACTCACAATAATACCATCTAATAAAAATTATTAAAAAAAATAATTGCATAAAAAAGTTATAAGGGGTCAAAAATATGAGGTTACATGTGTTAGAAAAAAAGCAGGCAAAGGGCTTTAACATAGAGATACATAGATATACATCTAAATGTATATATATGTTTATTTATGTGAATAGTTCTATTTATGTATTTATATGTGTATATGTATTTACAGACACATATACACATATAAAGACATAAATACATACATACATAGAGGCTGCTCCTGGGTGGTAAATCGCCATAGAACTAGCTGATGAGCTGTTGCTCGTTCCTGGTAGAGCACTTCTCTCTTTGTATACATACATACACATACTATATAGAAATACATAGAAGTGCATTGAAGAACTTTGCAATTAAGTAGATTTAAACATGAAAAATCAGATTTATGCAATATTCACATTTATCTGTGTGTAACTGTATATGTACTGTAAATATTTCACATTCCAATGTTCTTCACATGGAGGAATATATTCTTAGTATTTTAAATAAATATTCCTATATATATCTGTATTTATCTATACATATTTATATTTTGCGTGCGAGTAGGGTAGGGTATTTTTTTTCTCCATTGGCTTCTATAGGGGAATACGTTAACGTGATCACAATATTGTAATATAATATCAGCTTTTCGCGCACATCAGGATAGCGCGCAAGTGAAAACGTTTTACTTTCAACTTGTAATACTAGCTTACCATGCAAGCGGGAGCATTAAATACCGCTTTACTTGTAATCTGGCCCTGGATCAGCAGCAGTTTCTGTTTGAGACCAGCAGTGCTCTGCAAGCCCAGAGTGGTACTTCTACTGTGTGAGACTAGAGAACAGCATTGCGCTGCCTGCATTTATCATTGCATGAACAGTTGCTCAAAACTAGCAACCGCTTTCAATCAACCCGGTTGGATTACTCAGAGGTGGTTTTAAAACAAAAGATGCTAAGCTACAGAGGTCTTAAAGGGACAGTGTACTGTAAATGTTATTCTCTTTGATGTGTTTCCATTGATCCATTTTACCTGCTGGTGTGTATTAAATTGTTTACAAATACACATTTCCCTGTATTTTGTCACTTCAAATTTAAACTTTTTCCTGCTATATCCTCACCTATCCTGAAAATTGCAATACTTTAAAGTTTTGGTAAACTTTACGTATTTTAAAATCAGGTCGAGAATCTATGAGCTATTTAAGATGGACTTTAAATGATCACTTCTAATATTGATGTGCTTTAACTTACATTTAAATCTATCCGTTTAATTCCAATACCCCTCTCTCCGGCTGCCCACCTTAAAACTCATATTTTTGTGAGCTAATGGTTTGAACTGGACACACCCATGACCCATCCACTGTGACTCCACCCCTCTTTATGTGGCCCAACCCACAACATGGTGACTGACCCTTTTTTAACCTCCTGAGTCCCGTAGAGCAAGATATAAGTGTTGGGATATATGGTAGTAAGAGAAAATCTTAAACTGTTTATTTGTCTTGCAATTGTGTCACTTTTGGGAACTACACCTCATAGCATTTAAAGGGTGGCTATGGATTAGAGTAGCTGTTAGAGAAGGTTGGTGGGGCAGGTGATAGAAAAGTGAATGTGTGTTAATTAGTCTAGAGTGATCCAATGTGCTGGGATAGGCTGGGTGGTTTGTAGATGTCCTGTTGAAAAAAGAGAATTGGATATAACTTTAGGATTAAAGGGAAATGAAACCCAAAAATATTCTTTCTTGATTCAGATAGAGAATATAATTTTAAACAACTTTCTAATTTACTTCTATTATCTAATTTGTTTAAGGAGCAGCAATGCACTAATGGTTTATAACTAAACACATGGGTGAGCCAATGACAATCAGTATATATATGCAGCTACCAATCAGCAGCAAGAACCTAGGTTCTCTGCTGCTCCTGAACTTGTCTAGATAAACCTTTCAGCAAAGGATAACAAGAGATGGAAGCAAATTAAATAATTTGAAAAAAAATTGGAAAGTTGTTAAAAATTGTATTCTCTATCTGAATCATGAAAGAAAATTTTTGGGTGTCATGTCCCCTTAAAAACATAGGAAAGAAGGGCATGGCTCTAGCTATAGATAAAAATAATATACCCAAGTTTCCCAATTTTCCTTTAAAGCAGAGACATTTTCTTCATACAGTAGTTGTTTGCAAGTCAAGTTAGGGTAATGTGATGTCCTTGCAAAGGCTGGATTTTGTAAATGGTCTTTTGTAAATAAGGTTAAGTGGATATGATATGCTGGGAAAGGCTTGATGGTTTAACAAATCATGTTATATTTTTACCGTGGGAATTATTTCAGAAAGGTAACGTGAGGGGGGGGGCAACCATGGATATGTTCCCAGTGGCGGTTGCAGCTCACAGGGCAGGTATTGTAACAGATTGCTCTTTTCCAATATCATTCCCGGGAGCCACAACACTTTGTTCCAATATCGTTCCCGGGTTCCGCAACTGCCGCTGGGAACCTATCCATGGTCCCCGTCCCCCACGGCGGGATGTGGTACCTTCCGAATTTAGGATGCTAAACTACACCTTTACCATTGATTATTATAAAAGAACAGAATTTGTAACAACGTAGGTTATACACATAATG
Source organism: Bombina bombina (assembly GCF_027579735.1). Taxonomy (NCBI): domain Eukaryota; kingdom Metazoa; phylum Chordata; class Amphibia; order Anura; family Bombinatoridae; genus Bombina; species Bombina bombina. The sequence goes on from NC_069506.1 coordinate 42,983,237, forward strand.
CTCAAGACATGTGAATTCTCCTGAGTCTATCTAAATATGCCGGCGTGGAAAGGAGGTACATTTCAACAAAGAATACCAATAGAATAAAACAAATGAGATAACAGAAGTAAAACTGTTTTTTTGGTGTGTGTTTTATCACACGCTCTATCTTAATCAAGTTTAAAGTGATGGTTATTTTTCCCCTTTTTATAAACAGATCTGTAATGTTAACCATAATTTAGATGGAGTTTAATCATACAGTTGTAATGAAGATGCGCTAAAACATACTTTTTAATGTAGCGCTGAAACTCAAATACCCCACGCTCCAAAAGCCCACTTCAAAAGTATTTTTTTTTTTTTGTGAGCTTAGTTTTTAACTGTATTCCAATCAGCACTCTAGCTGAAAACATTTAAAAAAAATTGTGTGAGTGCCATATGGCTAGAGCACTGATTGGAGAACAGTTCACAAAAAAAAAAAAATAGAAAAAATACTTGTGAGCTATTTGAATTAACTCCATCTAAAATATTACTAAAATTCCAGACCAGTTGATACTAAGGAGAAAGTTTATCATCACTTTAAGTTTGAATTTCATGTCCCCTCAACAAAAATAATTTGGAACTTGACAAGTAAAGCTGATGATAAAATGTTTTAAATGCCTTTCATGGTTACTCCAGAACTTTTTTTTCCCCCAGCTTCTTTTAGAATCAACTGAACACATTATGCTAAACCACATTCAACACACGGCAGCTCTGCTATAAGTTACTGCATGCTGGTTGCAAATCAAGCATAGGTCTGTGCGGAGATACCCACATTCATTCATTCCTAATGTATCCGTTCCCCCTGCAGTTAACCAGTGTCAGCTGGCTGACCTCTGTCCTTTCTGAGTGCTGTGGCCCTGTTTTTTTTTTATTTAAACCTGCATAGAATGTTTACAGTTTCAGTCCTAAAATAGAAGGGTAACTTTCCTACATCACATAAAAAAATGCCACATATTTACTTTTTTCCACCTTATGCCAAGGGCTTCAAAATAACGATGGAATATTATTCTTGCCAACTCAAAAGGTGTGTTATCAGAAGACAACCAAAAGTCTCTTCCCTGAATAGGCTTTTTATTTAAGTCAATTTCCCTTACCGCTTTTTTTTTTAAATAGAATTGTTCTTATCTGCAAGTGATTTAAAATCTATGGTTTACTAAAGATTTAAAGAGTGTGAACACAGTTGGAATGTTTTAAACTAACAGTACAAGTTGCATTTTAAGAAAATAATTAACTCCCATGGGACATGTGGTTCTTGGATCAGTGACAAATACAAGTCTGGCTTTCTCTATATGTAGTTTCCAAATAATAAAATATATTTGATTCCCTACTGGTGTCAGCTGAGAAGCTGTTACTTTCTAGTGGACTGTCACTTTTAGTGGACCCCTTAGTGTATTAAAGATACAATATGGCAAAGGTAATCCTATGTGCAAAGCTTTTCCACAAAAGAAACTTATGTTTATTGTAGTTGGTGCTAAAATTATTTTGATTTAAGAAACTCCTTATAATTTACAACTTTTTTTTTATATAATAAAGCATTTGGTTTGAGATCAAATAAAAAAATATTAAACTTTTTTGTGAACAATACAATTTCACCTTACAAAAGTTTGATTGAAATACTATAAGTATCTATCAGTCTGTCAGTCTGTCTATCCACCAATCTATTTATCTTTCTTTATATCTGCAGAGGATCCTTTTTGATGTAGATTGGAAAAATCAATAATTTTTATGCATAATAATTTATGCATAAATAGGTAGATAGATAGATAGATAGATAGATAGATAGATAGATGATAGATACATAACTACAGAAAGATAAATTAATTGTTGAATAGACAGACTGACGGATAGAGATAAATAGATAGATAGATACATAGATAGATAGATATAGATAAATAGATATATAGATAATAGTAGACTTGTGCATGGTGGAAAAATTGGGTTCGGATCGATTCGGATGTTTTCGAATTTTGGTTCGGATCGATTCAAATTCGGAAAAAAGCAAATGCATTCGTTTCGGATTCGTTTCGGATTCATTCGGATTCGAATAAATTCGTCTGGATTCGGTTCAGTTCGATTTGGAAATTCTGAATTTCTGTATGTGTTAGGTGGGATGTGCTTTGTATTAGACTAGTATTATGTACTGTATATTAGGTGTAACCCATAGCAGAGTAATATAACCTAATATACTATACAATACTAGTGTAATCCATGGCCATCCGAATATACCGAATAAATCCGAACTAATTCGGATTTATTCGGTAGATTCGTTACTACCGTAATGCGGAAATTCGAATCGATCCGAATCTCTGAATTTAACAAATAGATAGACAGACTGACTGACAGATAGAGATAGACAGACAGACAGACAGACAGAGAGATAGAAATAAATAGACAGAAAATAGATGGATAGATAGGTAGATAGATAGATAGATAGATAGATAATAGGTAGATAGACAATAGATAGATACACATCTACAGAAAGATACATAGATTGGTGGATAGACAGACTGACTGACAGATAGAGATAGACAGACAGACAGAGAGAGATAGATAGATAGATTATAGATAGATAGATAGAGATAGATAGATAGATAGATAGATAGATAGATAGACAGATAGATCACAATGGTCTTCAGATAATTCCACTATGTCATTCTCATCTATTTCCTGCAACAATATTAAAACTTATTGAAAGGTATACACATAAGAAAAGACTTTAACAACATTCTTTTTTTTAAACAGGTAAAATGTAATTTTACAGCCAATTCAACCACATGTTGATCTTTAAAAGATAAACCAATCAGCTATTTTAAAAAGTAATAGTACTGACGTAATTTAGCTGAATCTACTAACAACTAACTATTATCCAAATATGAATGTTAAATACATATGTTTTCTTCGGTTTTAGGAATGTTTTGTATACCATGTAGAAATTTAAATACATTTTTTTCTTTAAGTTTTAAAAACCCATGACCAAACCAATGCTGTCTTCTCTAATTTTATATTATCTATTATATTATATTATTATATTATATTATATATTGGCGCCACCTAGTGTCTTGCAAACATATTTTATTGATGGGAAGGAAACCAAAATGTATTTTTGTTTAATATGAAACATTCTTATCTTTATTAAAGGCTATATTTTAAGTTGTTTATGAAAAAAGTACATACCCTAATCATCAATACATTTTATAACCTACGTATTTAGAATAGAGATGACCTTTTTCTGTTGTAGCTTAGTTTTTCTAATAACGCTGCAATGATAAATAAATCAATACTATAGATTGCATCTTAAAGGTCATGATTAAACAATACGCAGATGTAATTCATGAGGAATGCTGAGCAAAATTTATATTCTGGTACTATAAAATAAAAAACAATGTAATAATCTCATAATAAGTGTAAGATGATATATCCTGTTGGGATGAATCCATAATATATATGAGAATCTTTTTATAGGGTGAGAGTGAAAGGAAATAAGACATTGTCATATATAAAAGTTAACCATTCAGAATTTCCATCTATATTTAGTTTTGCAACAAATTTACAGTATAACTGTATATAAGGCATTTTTGTGTGGTCTTAATATAAAACAAGCATTATAAAACATTGTTGCCAAATATGAACATCATTTTCTCATAAGATATAAGGGTTAACTATAGGAAATACATTACAATATTCTCCGCTTAAAGTCTGTTACAACACAGTTGTTTCTTATTTTCTTGCCAGTTCTTGAACATCATATTCATAGGAATAAAACATACTCTTATGGAAATTATACATTGAAGAATATAATTAGATACAGTCCTGTGATTTATCAAATACATATATTTTGTGTGTGTGTTCATAAAGGGATATTCCTTTCTTGTTGGCATTCTCAAGAGTATTTTATTAGATTCTTATTTTTTTTCTGGTTTATTAATACAAAACATATGTTTTATACTTCAGGATTCATGCATTACACTTGTTCAAATCTTTGCACATTTTGTGCACTTTATATGTGTGTCAACATATTACATCTTTATTGCAAACACATTTTCTTTATTTATTCAATTGCTATATTGCAAACATCACCATCATAATGCTATTTGTGACTATAAATACATTACTAGCATACTTTTTAGTATTGTGCTTTTGAACCAATATTATCTGTTTACAGAGGAGTAAATGCCCTAATTTATATGTGTACTTTTGAATCCTGAGTGTATTAGCTCATTGTACATTATAGATATATAAAAGTTAATTATTTACCAACTGACAAGATAATACAAATTATTATGAAAACAAAGGATTTGTGCTTAAAACTTCAAGGACTGCTTAATGTAAACAGATATCTAATTATTGTTTGGAAATAAAGATGTAATAATACCTTGGTATTAAGACAAAAACATATATTTAGTGTACAACCCCCCCCCCAAATAAGCCATAGAAAATAATAAATTATTGGTCCAACCCTTTTATAAATTATATGTTAGATTCTCCATTAATGAAACAATATATAATATTTTTCAGTTCCCGTCCTCTCTCTCCAAACTGAGGCAGGTTTATAAAAGTCTGGTGGACAGGAGCGCACTTCTTTGCCCCTGTCTGCCTGGCATTGCTTCCCCATATTTATGATTGAACACTATGGCTAGTGTGCAATGCAGCCCCCTGTGAAATGGGATCAATCGATATTTAGGGGCTTCATCCTGTGATATAATCACTAAAGCCACAAAATCACCATTTTGATTGTCCTTATTACTACACATTAACTTTTTGAAATGTGAAATCAGGAAATTATTGAATTTATTAAAGCAAATGATGAGTTCATGATTTATTTTGTTGGGACTTAAAGATTTCAAGCTGGATATTAACAGCATAAGCATATAAGGGTTGTTATAACTGGAAAACACACTGTCAATATTGTCCAAAGGTCAGAAATCATTATCTACTGCAAAGAAATTCAAAATTTTCTTTAACCATAATATTCCTTACATGTAACTTATTAAAACAACATAATACATTTCTATAAACAGAGCATAAATCACAATAATTAAAGTCCCAACATTATTTTATTATAAATAGTAGAAAAGAAAAACATTTGTAATGCTTTTATTATTTATTTTACCTGCTTTATTTTAATTTTGTCCACATTTTTTTAATTCTCCACTATACCCAGGAAGGCTTCCATTTTAAACCTACAATTTGTCCTAGATTGATTGCATGAACTGTGCTGTAATTTAACGATATGCATTCGGCTTTCAATAAATAAAATTCATCCAAATTTATGCTGAATCAGTGATTTGTTTGAAACGCAAACAGCCAAATACATTATTGGACCAAATGGACAGAGAAAGGAATGATCGCTTGTCCAAATTGGTGCAGAAAGGGGGTAAGGATCTATATTGTTTGTTTAATCAACTGTTGTTTATATTGATTTACAGGGGGGCTGACCATTTTGGTGTCCAACATCCCCTTTCCAGTCCTGCCATATTATTACTATAGGTTGATGTTAGGGAGAGTCAGGCACATAATGTTAATTTTAGTCATACAGGCTGACTTAGCATAGGGAGGTGGGAGACTAGGGGAAACTCAGACATTTCCAATCATTTTGACTAGAGCTTGTTTGACTTTTGTGGCTCTGTGAGCTAGAGGCTATATAGGTTGTTTTAATTGTTCACATTTTATAATGTAAGGTATTTGCTAAAATCAGTTATATATATTTGATGCTTATATTGGAAATAACTGTAACAAATCCAAAAGGAATGAATGCCCACATGAACAAAATTCAACCAAACTGAATATTGAGATAAAATAAATATACATAAAAAGCAAGAGGCAGTTACCTTGAATACAAAGCAATGGTAGGTAACAAAATGGCAACTTTAAAATATTTACATTTATATTGTGCTTGAATAATTGGTTGATGATATATACTATGCATATATAAAATGACTCTAAATGCTTATTGATGGTACCAGAATATTTAAACGGACACTACACATAAAATACATTATTGTTGTCTTTCTACTGAACAACATATCAGCCAATTCTAAAAATGTTAACACAAATCAACATCTTGTTTGCTGCAATTACTTTACAATAGCCAAACTCCATCTACCATTTGTCTTATTTTGAGGAGCCAATATGATTTTCAATCTGCAGATAATAAAGCTAGCCAGGGTCATTATGTTACTAAAATGTGCATTGTTTTGCAGTTGTTATCTACTAAAGACATTTTGGAAATATATGCCACAGGGTTAGCCTTGATAAATCTGCAGTGTGATTTCAACTTATGAAAACATTTGTAGGTGGTTCCTGTTCCTTTAAGAGAAGGGTGGTGTTATTACATGTAATATAAAGATATTCCAAGTTCAAAGTTAAACCAAGTTTTAAGAAAGCAAAAAAAAAAAAAAGGATAAGCAGTAATAAGAATGGACTGGATCTCAGTCTTGCTACAGAAATGGAACTGGTTTAGGTAACAATCTGCAACAGCTATTTTCCTTTCTGAGCCATTTGTGTGACAGGATCATAACCATAGCCAAATTATTATTATTTAAAGGGACACTGAACCCAAATTTCTTCCGTGATTCAGATAGAGCATGCAATTTTAAGCAACTTTCTAATTTACTCCTATTATCAATTATTCTTCGTTCTCTTGTTATCTTTATTTGAAAAAAGAATCTAAGCTTTTTTTTGGATCAGTACTCTGAACAGCACTTTTTTATTGGTGGATGAATTTATCCACCAATCAGCAAGGACAACCTAGGTTGTGCACCAAAAATGGGACAACATCTAAACTTACATTCTTGCATTTCAAATAAAGATACCAAGAGAATGAAGACAATTTGATAATAGGAGTAAATTAGAAAGTTGCTTAAAATTTCATGCTCTATCTGAATCACGAAAGAAACAAATTTGGGTTCAGTGTCCCTTTAATGACAGCACACTATGTGATCTCTTCTTAAAGGGACATTGCCATAAAAATACTATAGGTAAGATCATACACACATTGACGGGGAAATATTAAGTGAAAGCTGATGAAATTTAAATTGAAACTTATACTGACATACTAGCTTTATATTTCCTTCTTATCTTCACAGTCTGACAGCGACAACTGCCTCAATCATAACTAGTGGAGAGTATCACAAATCCGCAAGTATGGCAAGAACACATTGGTTTATTCAATACAGGATATTAATTCAAAATATAAATACTAAAAATGAAATGCATTATGAATTGCCTTTTAGACAAAGCAAATAAATAAATTGACTACAATGTTCCTTTAAGACTTGTAACAATAACCAACTTGGTAAGGAAGTTTATAAATTCCAGGCTGACAATTTGGGCACGTCTTGGGGCTCCATGTACTAAGCTGCTCCGGAGCCCTTGCGGAGCCGGTTCGCACATACAAACCTGCTTCTCGCAATATAAGAAGTATCGGTCATTAGCTTATCATTGGTGGTAAGCTAAAAATCAGCACTGCTCACGTCCCATCAACACATTTCAGCTTAGATAGCCTTTATCAAGATCTGAGCAATTAGAAAGGCTCTGCATGACACTTTTGTAAATGTGTGATGTTACAAGTTTCACTTATAACTGTGGCTTCTAATTGTGAGTGCTTGCTAAAGTAAAAAAAAAACATTGCAACACTCCCCCCTAGACTACAGAGCAACCACTGGCAAAACAGCTGATACGGAATAACCTGGTCCTGTGACTTGTGACATCAGCGGGACCATCAAATCGCAAAAGACCCCAACGCAGAAAGTGAAGAGGTTACGCTGGTAAGGAACTCTGTGGAGTAGTCATTGTGGGGCTTTGGAACTACAGTCTATAATTTTGAGATATCACTAAGGAGAACTGGATACTGTATCCTGACTTCAAAGGAATCCACGGACTGCGACTTTGTTAAGATTTTTTATATTTGGTATATACCATTCAGGATGACTTAGTTTTAAGTATTCCCTACAAGACATACATAACATAGTAACATAGTAGATGAGGTTGAAAAAAAGACCGAAGTCCATCGAGTTCAAACTATACAAATATACAGTAAAATACTTACAAAAAACTCCAGTTAAGCTTAAATAATCCAACTAAAAGGTGACCCATTTAATACAGACAATCATATCCATGAATTTTGTTTCTAGACAGAAATGTATCCAAATAATTTTTAAATGTATCTAGGGTATTAGCGTCCACTACCTCCTTTGGTAATGAGTTCCACAATTTTATTGCTCTTACAGTGAACAAAAAGTTTCCGCTGCAAGAGATTAAATCTCCTTTCCTCCAACCTTAAATTGTGACCTCTTGTCACAAACACTTTTCTTGGAATAAACAGAGCTTCTGCCATCTCTGTATATGGGCTTTGAATATATTTATATAAAGTAATCATGTCACCTCTCAAGCATCTTTTTTCTAAAGAAAACAGACCCAGTTTGGCTAACCTCCCCTCATAGCTTAAATTATCCATTCCCCTTATTAGCTTTGTGGCCCTTCTCCGAACTTTTTCTATTTCTGCAGTAGCTTTTTTTGTGATCCGTCCCCAGAACTGCACTCCATACTCAAGGTGAGGGCATACCAAGGATTTATATAGTGACAGAATTATACTTTCCTTCCTTGAATCAATGCCTCTTTTAATACATACTAGTATCTTATTAGCCTTTGAAGCCGCTGCCCTGCATTGTGCACCCATCTTTAGCTTGTTATCTATTACTACTCCCAAATCCCTTTCCTCCTCTGTTTAGCTAAGTCTTGTCCCATTTAAAAAATACGTTGCCTGCTTATTTTTACTTCCAAAATGTAGAACCTTGCATTTTCCCGTATTAAATCTAATTTTCCATTTACCTGCCCATACTTCTAATTTTTGCAGATCCCTTTGTAACGAAAGTTCATCCTGCTCTGACCTAATGACCTTACTTAACTTAGTAACATCTGCAAAAATAGAGATGTCGCTATTTAATCCTTACTCCAAGTCATTTATAAAAATATTAAAAAGAACAGGGCCCAGTACTGATCCCCGGGGGACTCCACTGATTACCTTTGTCCAATCTGAGTTTGATCCATTCACTACTACTCATTGCTCGCTATCTTTTATCCAGTTATTTATCCATGAGCTAACATTTTCAGCTATTCCCAGTCCCTTCATTTTGTGCATTAATCTCACATGTGGCACTGTATCAAACGCCTTTGCAAAACCTATGTATATCACATTAACCGATTCCCTTTTATCTATATTTTTACTTACTTCCTCATAGAATCTAATTAGATTAGTTTGACATGATCTATTTCTCATAAAACCGTGCTGATTTGAACTCATAATCTTGTTTACACGAATATGCTCATCAATATAATCCCTTATAATCCCTTCAAATATCTTCCCACTATTGATGTCAGACTAACTGGTCTATAGCTTCCTAGATCATCCCTGCTTCCCTTTTTGAAGAGTGGCACCAAATCAGCTTTACGCCAATTCTGGGGGACCATGCCTGAGGATAATGAGTCTTGAAAAATTAATAGTACAAGTTTGTCTATAACAGTGCTAAATTCCCTTAAAATCCTTGGGTGAATTCTTACTGGGCCTGGAGTTTTCTTTACCTTAATATTATCCTGTTTTTTCCTGATATCTTCTATACATAACCCAGTTAATGATATGTGCTGGTATGTTCTAGTTTGTTCCAAAGTATCCTCCATTGGTTCCTCTCTTGTGTATACTGAAGAACAAAACTGGTTTAGTACGTCAGCCCTCTCCCTGTCAATATTAATCATGCTACCCTCCACGCATTTTAATGTACCTATATTGTCCTTCTTAGATTTTTTGCTATTTACGTACTTAATGAACCTTTTAGGGTTAGACTTAGAATCCTTTGAAATTAATTTTTCATTTTCAATTTTGGCTAATTTGATTGCTTTTTTGCATGCATTGTTACATTCCTTATAAATATTGTATGTTGATTCTGTACTATTTTCTTTGAATAATTTGAATGCCCTACGTTTTTTCCTAATTTCTCTTAACACATTTTTATTTAGCCACATTGGGTTGGATTTTTTATTTTTATTTTTATAACCATATGGTATTTGTTGATATGTATATTTATTTAACAAAGTTTTAAATGCTATCCATGTATCCTCTGTATTTTTATTAAAGAATACTTTGTCCCAATTTATGTTATTTAATGATTTCCTTAAATCGTTGAATTTTGCTTTCTTAAGATTAAAAGTCTTAGTTAAACCTTTAAGACACTGCTTATGAAAAGAGATTTCAAATGTGACCATGTTATGATCACTGTTACCCAAATGTTCTTTGACTTCTATATTTGATATTATATCTGTATTGTTTGATAGCACTAAATCCAATATAGCTTTACTCCTAGTTGGCTCCTCTATTAATTGTGACAAGAAGTTATCCCTGAGAACATTTATAAATCTATCCCCCTTAGATGAATCACTAGTTTCGCTGGCCCAGTTTAGATCAGGGTAGTTAAAATCTCCCATAATTACAGCACTGTTATTAGCAGCCTTACCTATTTGCATAAGTAGTTGAGTTTCCTCCAGGTCACTAATGTTGGGGGGCTTGTAGCATGTTCCAAGTAATATTTTTTTAGGATATTTCCCCTAACTCTTTATTTCAACCCACAGGGTCTCTACATTGTCACCTGTAGCATAAATATTTTCCCTTATTGTAGGTTTAAGGTTAGGTTTAATATAAATGCAGATTCCTTTTATTCTTCCTGTCCCTCCTAAATAAAGTATACCCCTCTAAGTTAACTGCCCAGTCATGTGAATCATCCCACCAAGTTTCAGTTATACTGATAATGTCATAGTCCTCTTCTGCAACTAAGAGCTCCAGCTCCCCCATTTTAGTCATCATGCTTCTTGCATTTGTTGTCATACATTTAATTTTCATGTGTTTTTTGCTGCTACTTGGTGTGCTTTCCTCCATACTTTCTAATGTGACATTAAGTCATCCCTTCCTTGAGATACTATAGAAGTGATATATTCACAGACTGATCTCTCTGTTCTATTGTGTTCTAACTGACCCTCCCCCCCTTTGTCTATTTTAAAAGATTCTCTAAACGTGCTATCATCCTTTCCCCCAACACATCTGCACCCATGTCATTCAGGTGCAATCCATCCTTACTGTACAAATTGTACCCAAGTGAAAAGTCAGCCCAGTGCTCTAAAAAGTCAAACCCTTCATTTTTACACCATGTTTTTAAACATGAATTAACAGACCTTAGCTCCTTCTACCTTACTGAGTTAGCACACAGCACTCTTAATATCTCAGAAAATATTACTTTGGAGGTCCTTGCTTTAAGCTTGCTAACTTACTCCCTGAAGCCATTTTTTAGGACTCTCCATCTCTCACTGATTCCTTCATTAGTACCAATATGTAACATGACTGCAGGATCAGACCCATATCCCTCTAACAATCTATCAATATGCTCCACAATCTGCTTAACACGAGCCCCTGGAAGACAGCAAACTGTTCTATTTAAAGGGTCTGGATGACAAATTACCCTATCAACCTTCCTAATAATAGAGTCTCCTACCACCAACATCTGCCTCAGGCCCTGACTTGTATGCCCCTCTTCCATGACCGAAGGACTTTTAACTATAGTATGCCCCTCTACCATGTCTGAAGGACTGCCCACCATACTATGCTCCTCTTCCATGGCTAAAGGACTGTTCATTATACTAGGCAAAACAGCCCTGTCTGAGAGTGCCACCCCTGAACTGATATCCCCAACATCTTCACTTAATCTGACAAATCTGTTGGGGTGTACCAGCTCAGAACTGGCCCGTCTCTTCCGCTTACCTTTACCTCGCCCTCTGACTGTGACCCAGCTAGATTCTGGAGTCTCCTCACCTGAATCCTCCCCATTCCCACTGCTAGAACCATTAACATCCAGCTCAGTCCTATCCTTTTACCTTTCAAGTGTCTGAATTGCATGCAGTGTTGCAATTCGTTCCTCCAGAACTCCAATACGAGTTTCTAAAGAGAAAATATGTGCACATTTGCCATAGACATATAATCCCTGAAGTGGCTGCTCCAGTGATGCAAACATATGGCAAGCTGTACACTGAATGAGATTCTCAAACATTCTTACTAAAAGATTTAACTTAAAAATATAAAATAATTGTATTTCCCCTTGGTCACTCCAAAGCCTTGTTTGCCTAACTACCTTGTTTAGCTAACTGCTATACTTAAACAGACAATCTTACTTTAACAGATAATCAAGGCAGCAGACCCTTTTAGAGGAGGCTTCAAGAGTTACTGTGCTAAATTTATAGTCTAGGTAGGCCCAAACAGGTTAAAATAATCCCTCCCCTAATTACCCACACAGGAAACAAAAAAAAAAAAAAAAAAGGTTGTTGTTTTTTTAAATTCAACCCTTGCACAGCAAAAAATTTAAACAATTTAAAATATTACCTTGTTTAGCTAACTGCTATACTTAAACAGACAATCTTACTTTAACAGATAATCAAGGCAGCAGACCCTCTTAGAGCCTTTTATCTTACCCCCAGTGGTTTTAGGATAAGTATTTTTAAGTTTTTATGTTATGTATAAAATAAATATAGTGGGCTAGATTACAAGTGGAGTGGTAATTACCGCTCCCACTCGAGCGTTAACTTCACTAGAAGTTAGGTTTTTGCGTGCCTTGGCTCGGGTAGCACGCATATTACAAGTTGAAAGTAAAAACTTTGACAAAAAGCAAAACCTGATGCATGCAAAAAGCTAGACTTCCAATATCACAATCACGATAACGTATTCTCCCCATTGAATTCAAAGGAGGCGTGAAGTAAAAAAAACAACTAACACCTATACTTACAATAAAACCCCTACTCTGTTAACCACTAAACCAATCGCAACCACCATCGCAAAAAAACTACACTACTTAAAACTTAAACCACCGCAACTCCAATCACAAAAGAAACCCCCCTACACTACTTAACCTCTAAACCACCCTATACTACTTAACCCTTAAACCGCCGCATCCCTTATCGCAATAAGCCCCCTTACACTCATTAACCTCTTAACTGCTGTAATCCCATCACGAAACTCCCTACACTAATTAACCCCTAAATTTTTGCATCCCCCATTGCAACAACCCCCTAAACTACCTAACCCCTAAATGCTGCAACCCCTATAGCAAGAAACTCTCTACACTACTTAACCCTTAAAGTGTCATAACCCCCATCACAAGAAACTCCCTAACAGCTAACCCCTCAAGACCCCTAACTTAAGAACCCCTAAAAAAAACTATTCTTAAAAAAAAACTATCCTAAAAAAAATCCCTTTACTAAGCCCTATACTAAAAACCCCAAGATTTACTTACCATCTGTAATCCGGCTCCTTAGGGGGTTGGGTCCACAGTAATAGGGGATCCATGGCAGCAGTGATCCTCTTCTCCAGCGGCGATGGTTTCTTCTCTGGAATAGTGGTCTTCTTCTTCAGCTGCAGTGGTCCTCTTCTTCCAAGGTCTTGAGGGGTTAGTTGTCAGGGGGTTAATAAAATAGGAGTTTCTTACAGTTTAGGGCGGTTTAGGGGTTAATAGAGTAGGCGGTTTCTTGTGATGGGGTTGTGGTGGCTCGGGGGTAATAAAGTAAGGGGTTTCTTAGGATGGGGTTGTGGCGGTTTAGGGGTTAATAGGGTAGGAGATTTATTGTAATGGGTTTGCAGCAATTTAGGGGATAAGTAGTGTAGAGGGATTTTGTGATGGGTGTTGCGGAAGTTTATGTGTTAAGTAGTGTGGGGGTTAAATAGTGTAGGTCCTTATTTATTTTCCAAAAAATATTTTAAGGTATGTATTAGTGATGTGCATTGGAAAATGAATACAGTATCTGAATGAATAAATACAACAACGAAAAAGAAAATGAAAAAATACTGACAAAATACGACAGTATATATATATATATATATATATATATATATATATATATATATATATATATATGTTTCCTTTAAAAAGGCTTAATAATTACCTTAACACACTCTGGAGAGCACACTAACCTGTTATTATTTTGCTCATACCCTTGAATTAATTTCTTTAATTACTTCTCCACAACTCCATTAATACATTTTAAACATAGATTTTCCTTTTTTTTTATCTAGTGGTTTTATTCTAGAAGTAAACTTTTCCTCGACTTGCTGGACCCACATATTAAATTCAGGAACTTTACTCTAGAATTTTAAATATAAATGTTTGGCACAATGATACATTATTTGTATTAAATAAGATGTAACCTTACCCCTATTTGTACATGATTCATTTAAGATCACTATACAAAAATCTAAATTAGCTCCGTTTGATATCCTGCTGGGCATAGTCCAGAATTCTGTACAATATTTTTCAAGTTGCGGACATGACCACCAAATATGCTCCATATTCCCATTTTTACCACATTTTCTCCAACATAAACCTTAAGTTTATGGATATATCTTTTTAATTTTGCTGAGGGTTAAAGGGACATGAGACCCACATTTTTTCTTTCATGATTCAGATAGAGAATATAATTTTAAACAGCTTTTCATTTCACTTCTGTTATCCACTTTGCTTAGTTCTCTTGGAATCCTTTGTTGAAAAGCATTCTAAGGTAGACTCAGGAGCAGCAGTGCACTACTGGGAGCTAGCTGTTTATTTTTAGGCTGCACATATATGTTTTTTTCTTAATGGCTCACATAATGAGGCCTATTTATCAAGCCGTCAACCGCAAATACGCTAGAATTCCGCAGCGTAATTGTGGCGAGCCTGATTCACCTTATTTATCAAAGCCTACAGACCGGCAAAAGTTGAAATCTGTGACATAACATACGATTTCAGGGCAATGGGGAGCTTAAGTTTTTTTAGATTAGGTTTTTATTTGGGGGGTTTGGTTGTGTGGGTGGTGGGTTTTACTGTTGGGTAGGGTGACCATATTGCCGCTTTAAAAAGGGACACATGAAAAATACATAAGTCAGGGCTGTTTTCAGGGCTATTTAAAGAAATGTTTTGTATAAGAACCCTGATATATGTGTTTTTCATATGTGTACCTTTTTAAAGCGGCAATATGGTCACCCTACTGTTGCGGGGGTGTTTGTATTTTTATTTACAGGTAAAAGAGCTGATTTCTTTGGGGCAATGCCCCGCAAAAGGCCCTTTTAAGGGCCAATGGTAGTTTATTGTAGGCTAGGGTTTTTTTTATTTTGGGGGGGCTTTTTTATTTTTATAGGGCTCTTAGATTAGGTGTAATTAGTTTACATATTTGATAATTTATTTTTTATTTTGTGTAACTTAGTGTTTATTATTTTTTGTAAGTTGGTGTTTTTTATTTTGTGTGATTTAGTTGTTAGTTTTTTGTAACTTAGTAATATTTAATAGTAGATTTAAATAACTTGAGTAGGGTTAGGTTTTTAAATATATAATATAGTTAATTTAATTTGTAGTTTAATGTAATTTTAGTATAACAGTTAGGGTAGGTTAATTATTAGTTTAAAATAGTTTATTTTAATTCTAAAGGTAAGTTTAAATTTATTATAAGATAGGGATGAGTTAATATTTAATGTAAAGTTAGCGGGTTGTTAGGTTAAGGGGTTAATAGGTTAATTTAGTTTATGGCGATGTGGGGGGCTGGCGGTTTAGGGGTTAATAGGTTTTGTAAGTTGTAGTGATGTGGGAGGCCAGGGGTTTAGGGTTTAATATATTTATGTAGTTGCGGGATAGGGGTTATTAACTTTATTTAGTTGCGGCGGGGTCCGGGAGTGGCGGGATAGGGGTTGATAATTTTATTTAGTTGCGGCGGGGTCCGGGAGCGGCAGGATAGGGGTTAATAACTTTATTTAGTTGCGGCGGGGTCCGGGAGCAGCGGGATAGGGGTTAAACATTTTAGTATAGTGGCGGTGTTTAGTGACAGGCTATAAATAAAGCTGGGAAAAAGACGAATAGCAGCGAGATCGATGACTGTTAGTTAACAACAGTCCGCTGCTTATCATCCCGTACTTGGTGCACGGCTTTTTGACAGTTTTTTTTTATAAATATGGAGAGCGTATTCAAGTCCGCGGCCGCAATTTTAGGCGATGTCAGGCAAGCGTATTGGTGCCGTCCAATGCTGCACAGTTTACGGCTTGATAAGTAGGCCTCAATGTGTTCAGATGGCTCCCAGAAGTGTAATAATGCTGCTTCTTCAAAAAAGGCAAATTTGATAATGGAAGTAAAATAAAAAGTTGTTTCAAATTTCATGTGCTATTTAAATATTTAGGGGCCTATTTATTATGGTGCGAGCGGACATGATCTGATATAGCGGATCATGTCCGTTGCACATCGATAAATGCCGACAGCATACGTTTACATTTATCATTGCACTAGCAGTTCTTGTGAACTGCTGGTGCAATACCGCCCCCTGCAGATTCACGGCCAATCAGCCGCTAGCAGGGGGTGTCAATCAACCCAATCGTACAGCACACATATACACATTTATACATATGTATATATATACAGTATACAACAGAAGTGAGTACACCCCTGTGCATTATCACTTAAATCTCAAATGATTCAAAATTGTATCCCTTCTGATAAGCTGCATTATTTCTACGTTCTAAGTGTAGTATTTCTTCTTATTTGGCATTCAAGTGATATTGCACAGGGGCATACTCAATTCAGTTTTATACTGTATATATACTGTATATATATATACAGGCCCGGACTGGCCATAGGGCATACCGGGCAAAATCCCGGTGGGCCGCTGAGCCTGTGGGCCGCTGGTTGAGTCTGTAACTAAGTGAAGTGACTGAGCTCAGGGGCGGACTGTGCCTTTCTGTTTCTTACATTACACTGCACTCTGCAGCACCTGCATTTCCTTATACAGCGTGGCCGTGAGCAGCAGGACATAGATACAGTGGTGGCCGGGAGACTGAGCAGCATCCTTAACTTACTCAGTTACTCACAGTCGGTCGCTCAGCTGTATAGGAATTAGGAAAGACAGGTGCTGCTATGTGTTTGAAATTTGAATCAGTGATCCGGCCGGGGGTGGGAACTAACAGGGGCCTCACATGACCGGCATGAACTCTCCCTCCCCCCTGACCTTCATCACTTCCTCCCAGTTAGTCCAGTGGCGCGCGCGGGAAGAGTGCAAGGGAAGCAGCGAGCTGAGCGAGGAAGGCAGCAGCAAGGCTGGGCTGGTAAGTCACAGTCCCAAAAAAGTGTCTGGTGAGGAATTGCTGATGTATGTCCTGTGCCGCCTGCGCCAAGACCAAGTAAGTCGTCCAGGGTGTTTGTTTAATACAATAATACAGATGTGTGGCGAGAGTACAAATATGGGTATATGGCGGTAGTCCACCTCCACCCCATTCACAGCTGGTGACGGTGAGCTCATAGCCCGGGGGATGGATGTCTAGGTGGATGGGAAGCTGGACAGCCTCTTAAGGATACAGCAGCCTTGCTGTGTGCAACTAGGAAGAAGGCTGCATAACCGCTGCATAACCAGTGTGTTATATTAAGCACTGCAGTCTATATATTGCATTTGCATGTCATTCATAGTTAGATATGGGCTATTGGGCTATATAAGTGACAAATGTTATAGTTGAACTTGTAAGAGAGAGTTTACATTCATAGGTAGTTAGAAACCTTCATATCACATGTTCAACAGATTCAACACACACTACTGCAGCGCCAGGTCTCTGTGCTTGAATTCTAGTAAGAGTTATGTGCACTAATTGGTTAGTTTATTGTCTTGTGTTTACTTTTTTTTCCCCATACCAACCTATATATTATACTTGTAATATTTGATATACGGCTAAATAGAGAATGGGGGGAGGGGGATGGGGAGTGGGCTGCTTTGCCTTAAAATGCTCGGGCCTATTTTTGGTCCCAGTCCGGCCCTGTATATATATATATATATATATATATATATATATATGTATATGAAGTGATACCTGAAAACAATAAAAAATATATTAATATTTAATAATGTTTTTGCAGTGTACTGTACTGTAAATGTTTTACATTCCAATGTTCTTCACATAGATGAAAACATTCTATGTATATTTACACCGGAAATAGCGTGGTCTCGCCACTGGCTGTGAGACCGGCAATTAAAAATGAAATCCCCATAATAAGACCAACAACCTACTCCAGGATGGCAGCGCCCAGGACAAGACATTGTGCTTTCTGGGTCCAAGAAAAAAATGTTGGACCTCATCTCTGTGCACACTATTGTCTAAACCAATCCAGAGTCAGTTGTCTCAGAGATTACATTTCAGCAGATTACAAATTCACATTAGAACATGTAGATAGGCATCATATAAGACTAATTGTTCTTTAAAACACCCTTATCCAGAATATGCTCTCCCTATCTGCTCCATCTGTCAAGTGCTGCCTGGCTCCTGTGGTTCCACCCGGTTTAATTATACAGCCAGCCCTGGCAGCGCCCAGTATGAAGATGTGGAGGTTCACCAGCCGGCACCTGTAAGTGGTAAAAATAAGAGAATGGTTTTGAAGGGACATTCAGGTGCAGGACAAAAACATAAGCATTGTGAGTAGTAACCATATTGCTGCTGTTGTGCACAGTATTTTAATATTCAATTTACGTTAACCCTAACCGCAACTTCCACCCAAAAAAGCCCTTTTCATTAGACATGTGCGATTCATTTTGGATCGATTCGGAAATTCGGAAAATTCGGAGATTCGTATCGATTCGAATTTCCGAATTAAAATACTGCCAAATCTACCGAATAAATCCGAATCTAATCGAATACATCCGAATCGATTTGAATACATCCGAATCGATTCGGATGTATTCGGTAGATTCGGATGGCCGTGTATTACACTAGTATTGTACAGTATATTAGGTTTTATAACTCTGCTATGGGTTAAACCTAATATACAGTACATAATACTAGTGTAATACACAGCACATCCCACCTAGCACTTACCGAAATTCCGAATTTCCGAATCGTTTCGAACCGATTTTTTTTTCCGAATCCGAAAGAATCCAAATGAATCTGAAACGAATTCATTCAAATTTTTCCGAATTCGAATAGATCTGAACCGAAATTCGAATCGATCCGAATCGATCTGAACCGAACCGAAACAAATTTTTCGAAGCTGCACAAGTCTACTTTTCATGATTCAGACAGAGTTGCAAAACTGCTGCCATATAATGCTGCAGACATGGGCAGCGTTCTGAGAGTGCCTTCCTGCTTTTAACAAAGGATACCAAGAAAATAAAAACATTTTGATAATATAAGTATTTTTTTTTTTTTACCTGCTCTATCTGAATTATGAAATAAAAAATGTGATCTATCGTCTTTCTGTCTATCAATAACCCCACCCCCCTCTTATAAAGTAACCTAGAAATTCTATATATACAAAATCTTACATATTTTTGCTGGATTTCCACAGATCAAAATGTAAACAAAAAATAAGAAGCCAAAAGGAAAGAAAAAATGCCATATAAAAATGAATCTTTAGTATTAATGACTTTGCAATGTACTTAATTGCAGTTCAATACATTTTATGGAATTTCAATTAATTTTGATTTTGTGTAAAATTTACGTTTAGTAGCTCACAAACACCAATGAAATCAAGAAGTACAGCAAATATGTAGCAACAAATTCCAAAAGAAGAAAAAAGGATACTCTTCCAAAAAAGAATTTATAGCTACTATCTAAAAAGAAATATAATTACCTAGGTAACTATATTAAAATGCATATATATAAAAAAAGACAGTGCTAGAAATCCAATAATGTATTTATTTATGCTTAAAAATTCAATAAAACACAATAAATACAATAAAACGTATAAAACGAGAGAGAAAACTACTATGGTCCAGAGGCTACCATAATATTGGCAAAGCAAAGACACGGCATCAGAACTTCAGCGCAGCGAAGGGGGTAAGAAGCGCAATGATAGTGCTTTTTTTATTAAAAACTATAAATGCCAATGGAAAACAGCAGAGGTTCCTTCAGTCTCAGAATGGTGATCTTTAGTTAATTATACTTTGTCAATGGAAAAATACCATTACGCTGCCACGGAAAGATTGGACGATTTCTTAGCCATAAACTTCATATGGGACGAATACTGTAACTCTATAAATTGTAACGGGCAAAACATAACCCGGGTATAAGGATAAGTTGAGCGTTCATATTCTATAGGATATTGTGATCTTAGTTGAAAAGGTCTAATGTTACAATGTTAAAGGGACAGTAAACCTTAAAAATAATGTTATATAATTCTGCACATAGTGCAGAATTATATAACATTATATTAGCCAAACATTTCTAAAACATAATATACCCTATTAATTTTAAAAAAAACCCGCTGTTTTACAGACCCGCTCTCTGTACTTTGCTGAGCGGGTCTGTTATATTTACTCAGCGCATCGGGCCAGCTGTATAGTCACAGCCCGGCCCGACCGCGCCATAAGACTAAGTGCAGCTCGTTCCTGCTCTGTCTGACAGCAGGAGCGAGCTGCACTTAGTGCTATGGTGCGGTCGGGCCAGGCTGTGACTATACAGCTGGCCCGATGCACTGAGTAAATATAACAGACCCACTCAGCAGAGTACAGAGAGCGGGTCTGTAAAACAGAGTTTTTTTAAAAAAATTAATAGGGTATATTATGTTTTAGAAATGTTTGGCTAATATAATGTTATACAATTCTGCACTATGTGCAGAATTATATAACATTAGTTTTAAAGTTTACTGACACTTTAAGAGATACACTATAATGAGTTATAAGTCAAACAGTTGTAGTCTTCATTAATGTGCATTTACCATAATTATTGGGATGACCTCCTAATGTACTCATGATTATTTTACTTTGTAGGCATTCTCATCCTGCGATACATTGAGCATACTGTAACTTGTGTTGTTTCTTTGTTTATATGTCTAATTCTGTTATATTCTTCATAATAAAGAAAATTAAAATAAAAAAAAAAACAAACTATAAATGCCCTCTATTTTGAGGGCATTTGGGGCATTTTTAGAAAATTAACCAGAGATCTGATCTCTGGTTTATTTTCTGAGCGCTAATTGCTATTGCCAGCTTGTGGTAGCAATAACCAGCCACTTGTACTAATGGCTGGTTAATTATCGCGCAACTGCAAACGGGCAAATTTGCCCATTTGTGGGAGCACAATAATTTAGTGCTCCACTTGTTATCTAGCCCCAAATAAATAATCCTTTTTAAGCTATAAAGCATGTTCACAAATACAGTATGATTATAAGAAAGTTTTTTTTGATCTCTTTTGGTATATACAAAAAACAAACAGCGCTACAAATACAGATCTAATAATGTTTTTATTAATGTGAAACCTGATGAAGAGATGTGTTCTTGAAACGCGTTGCATTCCTTTTTATTCTGGTCAGACATTATTCAGGAGTTTGGAGAGATTCTGGGGCCTATTTGTGAAAGGTCTGTCAGACATGTTCCGACATTGCGGATCATGTCCGACAGACATCGCTGAATGCAGAGAGCAATACGCTCTCTGCATTCAGCATTGCACCAGCAGCTCTTGTGAACTGCTGGTGCAACGCAGCCCCCTGCAGATTCGCAGCCAATTGGCCTCTAGCAGGGTGTGTCAATCAACCCGATTGTATTCGATCGGGTTGAATTGCGGCGATGTCTGTCCGCCGATGTATTTATTAATGTGAAACCTGATGAAGAGATGTGTTCTTGAAACGCGTTGTGTTCCTTTTTATTCTGGTCAGACATTATTCAGGAGTTTGGAGAGATTCTGGGGCCTATTTGTGAAAGGTCTGTCGGACATGTTCCGACATTGCGGATCATGTCCGACAGAGATCGCTGAATGTAGAGAGCAATACGCTCTCCGCATTCAGCATTGCACCAGCAGCTCTTGGCCGCTAGCAGGGGGTGTCAATCAACCCGATCATATTCTATCAGGTTGAATTGTGGCGATGTCTGTCCACCACCTCAGAGCAGGCGGACAGGTTATGGAGCAGCCGTCTTTAGACCGCTGCTCCATAACTTGTGTTTCTGGCGAGTCTGAAGGCTCGCCAGAAACACGGGCCCTCAAGTTCCATACGGAGCTTGATAAATGGGCCGCTCTGTCTCTTAACTGGACAAATATTTTTGCTTTTTGTTTGTGCTGTAAAATTAATATTGTTTTTCTTTCACGATTCAGATAGCAAATGCAATTTTAAATAACTTCCCATATGACTTTTATCATCACATTTGCTTTATTCTCTTTGTATCCTTTGTAGAAGGAACAACAGTGCAATACTGGGAGGTAGATGAAAACATTGAGTGAGCCAATAACAAAAGGCATATATGTGCAGCCACCAATCAGTGCATTGCTATTCCTAAATCTACCTAGGTATGCTTTTCAACAAAGAATGCCAAAAGAACAAAACAAATAAGATTGATTGCAAAACAATGCTAATTGTGCCAACCAAATTGCAGTTTTAAACTCATGTATTATGTATGAAGATCTTCTGCAATGCAATGATTGAGGTCTGATAAATATAAACAAAAATAACTTAATTGATAGCATAAAAATAATCATAGCCATTAAAATATGTAAAACCCTTTACTTAAATAGCAAAAAGTTAAAGGGACAGTCAACACCAGAATTTGTGTTGTTTTAAAAGATAAATAATCCCTTAATTATCCATTCCCCAGTTTTGCATAACCAACACATTTATAATTATGCACGTTTTACCTCTGTAATTACCTTGTATCTAAGCCTCAGCAGACTGCCCCTTATTTCAGTTCTTTTGACAGACTTGCATTTTAGCCAATCAGAGCTGTCTCCATGGTAAATTCACGTGCGTGAGCTCAATGTTATCTATATGAAACACATGAACTAATGCCCTCTAGTGGTAAAAAACTATCTAAATGCATTTAGATTAGGAGGTCGATCCGATAAAAATCGTCGCCCGCAAAAGCCGGCGACGCCAATATTTGCGCATGTTTGGTATCCTATATATGGCGTAACCTAGAAGTTACGCGCGTATATTTCTGCCGTCGCCCGTAGTTTTTTGGGCCATAGGCAGGTATACCAAACCAGCGCAGTTTGGTATCCAATATGCAGCGTAAGGACTTACGTGGCGAAAATGGAGAAATCTTACTCCATTTTCACCTCGCCACAAAAAGCAGCCGTAAGAAGCCTTACGCTGACTATTGGAGCCCTGTAACTCCCTAAACTAGCTAGAAAATAAACCTAACACCTAACGCATGTGCAATGTCTATCTACCTGTCACCCGCGATTTGCTAAATAAAACCTAACACCTAATGCATGCGCAATGTCTATCTACCTGTCAACCACGATCCCCCCCCCCGAAATCCCTAATAAAGTTATTAACCCCTAAACCGCCGCTCCCGGACCCCGCCGCCATCTACATAAACTAACCCCCTACTGTGAGCCCCTAAAACCGCCGCCATCTACCTTATCTATCCCCTAATCTGAACCCTTACACCGCCGCCACCTATATAAAAATTATTAACCCCTAATCTAATCCCCCTATACCGCCGCCAGCTATATTAATATTATTAACCCCTAATGTAAGCCCCTTACACCGCCGCCATCTATATTAAAATTTTAACCCCTAATTTAATCTACCTACCCCGCCGCCAGCTATATTATCTATATTAACCCTAAGTATATTATAGTTAATATAGTTATTACATTATATATATTAACTATATTAACCCTAATTATATTAGGGTTAATATAGTTAATATAGTTACTATAGTATTTATATTAACTATATTAACTCTATCTAACCCTAACACCCCTAACTAAATTTATATTAAATTAATCTAATTCATATTATAAACTAAAATATTCCTATTTAAATCTAAATACTTACCTATAAAATAAACTCTAAGATAGCTACAATGTAATTAATAATTACATTGTAGCTATGTTAGGGTTAATATTTATTTTACAGGTAAATTGTTAATTATTTTAACTAGGTATAATAGCTATTAAATAGTTATTAACTATTTAATATCTACCTAGTTTAAATAATTACCCAATTACCTGTAAAATAAATCCTAACCTAAGTTACAAATACACCTACACTATCAATAAATTAAATAAACTACAAATATCTATCTAAAAATACAATTAAATTAACTAAACTAAATTACAAAAAAAAAAACCACTAAATTACAAAAAATAAAAAAAAAGATTACAAGATTTTTAAGCTAATTACACCTATTCTAAGCCCCCTAATAAAATAATTATGCCCCCAAAATAAAAAAAATTCCCTGCCCTATTCTAAATTAAAAAAAGTTCAAACCTCTTTACCTTACCAGCCCTTAAAAGGGCCTTTTGTGGGGCATGCCAAAGAAAACTGCTCTTTTGCATTTAAAAACATATACAATACCCCCCCCCATTACAACCCACCACCCACATACCCCTATTCTAAACCCACCCAAACCCCCTTAAAAAGCCTAACACTACCCCCCTGAAGATCTCCCTACCTTGTCTTCACCACACCGGGCCGAACTCCTCATCCGATCCGGGCGATGTCTTGCTCCAAGCGGCAAAGAAGAATTCTTCCTCCCGGCGACGTCTTCCTCCAAGCGGCAGCAAAGTCTTCTTCCTTCCGGAAGCATCTTCCATGAAGCGGCATCTTCAATCTTCTTTCTTCGCTCCGCCACCGCGGAGCATCCATCCTGGCCAACGACTGAGCGACGAATGAGGTACCTTTAAATGACGTCATCCAAGATGGCGTCCGCCGAATTCCGATTGGCTGATAGGATTCTATCAGCCAATCGGAATTAAGTTAGAAAAATCTGATTGGCTGATTGAATCAGCCAATCAGATTCAAGTTCAATCCGATTGGCTGAACCAATCAGCCAATCAGATTGAACTTGAATCTGATTGGCTGATTCAATCAGCCAATCAGATTTTTCTACCTTAATTCCGATTGGCTGATAGAATCCTATCAGCCAATCGGAATTCGAAGGACGCCATCTTGGATGACGTCATTTAAAGGAGCCTCATTCGTCGGGAAGTCGTCGCGCCGGAAGGATGCTCCGCGGCGGAGGAGCGAAGTAAGAAGATTGAAGATGCCGATTTGCTTGAAGACGTCGCCGATGGAAGAAGACTCTCTGCCGCTTGCTTCAAGACATCGCCCGGATGGAAGAAGTCTTCACTGCCACTTGCTGGAACACATCGCCCGGATCGGATCAGGAGTTCTGCCCGGCGGGGTGAATACAAGGTAGGGAGATCTTCAGGGGGGTAGTGTTAGGTTTATTTAAGGGGGGTTTGGGTTAGAATAGGGGTATGTGGGTGGTGGGTTGTAATGTTGGGGGGTGGTATTGTGTTTTTTTTTTGCAGGCAAAAGAGCAGTTTTCTTTGGGGCATGCCCCCACAAAAGGCCCTTTTAAGGGCTGGTAAGGTAAAAGAGCTTTGAACTTGTTTTAATTTAGAATAGGGTAGGGATTTTTTTTATTTTGGGGGGCTTTATTATTTTATTAGGGGGCTTAGAATAGGTGTTATTAGCTTAAAAATCTTGTAATCTTTTTTTTATTTTTTGTAATTTAGTGTTTGTTTTTTTTTTGTAATTTAGTTTAGTTTATTTAATTGTATTTTTAGATAGATATTTGTAGTTTATTTAATTTATTGATAGTGTAGGTGTATTTGTAACTTAGGTTAGGATTTATTTTACAGGTAATTGGGTAATTATTTTAACTAGGTAGCTATTAAATAGTTAATAACTATTTAATAGCTATTATACCTAGTTAAAATAATTAACAATTTACCTGTAAAATAAACATAAACCCTAACATAGCTATAATGTAATTATTAATTACATTGTAGCTATCTTAGGGTTTATTTTATAGGTAAGTATTTAGATTTAAATAGGAATATTTTAATTAATAATATTAATATTAGATTTATTTTAATAAGAGTTTAGTTAGGATGTTAGAGTTAGATAGGGTTATTATACTTAATATATATATATATATAATATAATAACGATATTAACTATATTAACCCTAATATAATTAGGGTTAATATAGTTAATATATATAATATAATAACTATATTAACTATATTAACCCTAATATAATTAGGGTTAATATAGTTAATATAGCTGGCGGCGGTGTAGGGGGATTAGATTAGGGGTTAATACATTTATTATAGGTGGCCGCGGTGTAGGGGGATGTAGATTGTAGGCAAAAGAGCAGTTTACTTTGTGACAAAGCCCCGCCAAAAGCCCTTTTAAGGGCTGGCAAAAGAGCTGTTACTTTGGGTCAATGCCACGCAAAAAGCCCTTTTCAGGGCTATTTGTAGGGTTAGACTTAGGTTTAGTGGTAGGGATAGTTTAGTATTTTAGGGGTTAAATAATTTAATATAGATGGTGGCGGGGTAGGGGGATTAGATTAGGGGTTAATAATTTTAAAATAGCGGCGGGGTAGGGGCTCACTTTAGGGGGTAGGTAAGGTAGATGGCGGCGGTGTTAGGGGCTCACTTTAGGGGGTTATAGATTTAATATAGCTGGCGGCGGTTTAGGGGTTAATTACTTTATTAGGTAGCGGCAGGCTCCGGGAGCGGCGGTTTAGGGGTTAATACATATTTTATTGTTAGGCTAGTGAGGGGGGATAGCGGATAGAGGGTTAGACGTGTCGGGCTATGTTAGGGAGGCGTGTTAGACAGTGCGGGTGATTTAGACTTTAGTCAGGTTTTGTAGGCGCCGGCAGTTTCTAACGTGGCGCAAGTCACTGGCGACGCTAGAAATTTGTACTTGCGCAGATTTCTGGACATCGCTGGTTTATCCGACTTACGGCACTTTAGCATCTGACGCCGACATATATGGGATAGCTCGAGTTGCGAGCTGAAACTGCGGGCGACGCGGGTTCCCTCGCTTGCGCCGCAAACTACGATCTATATCGGATCGCGCCCTAGAGGTGGCCTAAAAGGTCTAAGAAATTAGCATATGAACCTCCTACGTTTAGCTTTCAACTAAGAATACCAAGGGAACAAAGCAAAATTGGTGATAAAAGTACATTGGAAAGTTGTTTAAAATTACATGCCCTATTTGAATCATGAAAAAAAATTTTTTGTTCTAGACTGTCCCTTTAAATAACATCTGGAACCTAACTGCATTCACTGTAAGCAGACATTTATTATTCTTTTATTTTGGGCACCTCCTAAAATGTTATAATAATAATCCTAATGCACCTGTACATAGTAACATGGCATACATTGCATGGTATTGCAAAAGCGAGATAACAATGGCTGCCCTCATTAGAGAGAAAACTTGAAGTTCTGGAAAAGCCCAGGGATTTTAGAGGTGAGAAGAAAGCTGTTGTATTTATGTTTCCACAGCTTAAAGCAGGATAAGCACAAGCGCAAGTCTCCAACTTAAACTGTCTGTCGCTGTCAAATAAATGCAAATTTAGCTGCTTGGCTACAATATTGCTGTTAAAAAGGAATAGGCTACTGATTATTCTATCCACAATACCCCATATTCATTACTTTCTTTAAAAATAGAGTTCTTTGTTTGAAAAGCAGGAAGTGGGCTATAAATCTTTAGTTTAAAAGCCATCTGAAGCTTGTGGACCAGATATGTTCTCAGTCAGTAGTCAGGCAGTAAATAAACATTTATATACACCCTCTGCTCCCAACCAGTCTGACCTCCGGCTGTTACAGGGCACATAAAGAGGAAATTTGTTTAGTCCCATAAAAGCCAGAGTAATATATCAATAGATTATTAAAAATGGAAACAATCTTAGCTAATGGGGTATATTGATTTTAATAAGTGTAAGTATAAGAGACTCAAAGATAAGGCTAATTTTCCAGATGACATCTCTGTACAATCC